>NW_027467812.1:0-53418 GCF_004210375.1 Tachypleus tridentatus
CAGGTTGCATTCATTGATCTCGCTCTTAATGATCTCTACATCATTGCATGCGTCTGCTCGCTCAGCGATGATGACTTGTCGTTGCGTACTCTGCTCATCTGTGATAATGATCAGCCCCGTTGTCGTACATACTCATCTGTAATGACATTGTTATCGCATACTCACACTCGGCGTGATAACTTGTTATCATACTCTGCTCGCTGCAATGACTTGTCGTTACGTGCTCTGCTCGCGCAGCAAGTAACTTGTCGTTGCATTGCTCTGCTCGCTTTGTGATGAACTTATCGTTTACGCGCTCTGCTCACTTTGATGATCGCTTGTTATCTCGTTCTGCTCATCTCAATGATAAGTCTTATCATTACCTGCTGCTCAGGTCTGGCAATCGCATGTATTATCACGTTGCTCTGCTCATCTGTGATAACTTATCGTTACATGCTCTATAAAGCTGTGATAACTTATCGTTTGCGTACTCTGCTCATCTGTGATGGCTTTCGTGGCGTGCTCTGCTCGCTGTGACTGGCTTATCGTTGCGTACTCTGCTCATCTGGGATCATGGTATCGTTGCTGCTGCTCAATCGCTCGTGACCGGCTTGTTATCGCGTATATCGCTCAGCTGTGATAGACTTGTTATCACGTATCTGCTCGCTAATGTGATGACTTGTCGTTGCATGTAACTCTGCCACTCTGGCTGTGATGACATCGTCGTTGCGGTAACTGCTCGCGCAGTGAATGGCTTGTCATTTGCGTATATCTGCTCAACGTGATGACTTGTCGTTGCATTACTCTGCTCGGCTGTGATGACTTGTCGTTGCATACTCTGCTCAGCTGTGATGACTTGTCGTTGCGTATCTGCTCGCTTTTGTGATGACATGTCGTTGCGCACTCTGCTCGGCGCTGTGATCATGTTAATCGCGTTGGCTCTGCTCGGCTTTGATGATAATCGTTGCGTACTCTGCTCAGCTTTGTGATGACTTATCGTTGCGATGCTCTGCTCAAAACGGTGACATCGCTTAACGTGCAGCTCTGCTCGCTTTGGTGATGACGCGTCGTTGCGTACTCTGCTCAGCGCGTGATGACTTGTCGTTCGCGTACTCTGCTCTGCTGTGATGACTTGTCGTTGCGTATCTGCTCAGCTTATGACGATCGTTGTCATTGCTCTGCTCAGCTATTCGGCTATTGATAGCTTGTCGTTGCGGTACTCTACTCGAAACGTGATGACTTGTCGTTGCACGTACTCTGCTCATCTGTGATCGCTTGTTATCGCGTTGCTCGTGACTCATCGTAGCTGTGATGACTTGTTACAATCATGCCGTGATCTCTGCTCTGCGTTGTGATGACTTGTTAATCGTCGTACTCTCTCAAACGTGATGACTTGAATCGTTCTAATACTCTGCTCAGCTGTGATGACGTCGTTGCAAATCGTTGCTCACGCTTTACTGTGATGACTTGTCGTTGCATTGCTCTGCTCGCTGTGATCGATGATCGTTGATAATCGTTGTCGCTGCTCATCGCCAGCCGATGACTTGTCGTTGCGCGTAGCTCTGCTCATCTGTGATCACGTATCGTATCCGCGTGTCTGCTCATCGCTGTGATGACTTGTTATCGCATGCTCTGCTCGCTGTGAAACTGTTATCGTCACGTATCTGCTCAAGCAGCGTGATGACTTGTCGTTGCGTACTCTGCTCGCTTTTGTGATGACATGTTGCGTACGTATGCTCGCTCGCGCAAGCATGACTTGTCGTTGCATGCTATGCTCAAATTTGGTGACTTGTCGTTTATATGCTCTGCTCGGCGCACGTGATGACTTATCGTTACATGCTCTGCTCATCATGTGTCGCTTGTTGAATCTGCGTTAACTCTGCTGTCTCATAAATAATGATCGCTTGTTAATCCGCGTTGCTCTGCTCGCTCTGTGATCATCTTGTCGTTGCGTACTCTGCTCGCTGTGATAACGTCGTTGCGTACTCTGCTCTTTTGTGATGACTTGTCGTTGCACGTGCTCTGCTCGCTGTGATAACTTATCGTTACGTATCTGCTCAGCTTGTACTTGATGACTTATCATTGCATGCTCTGCTCATCTTAGTGATGGCTTGTCGTTGCGTATATGCACTCATGCGTTTTTGTGATAACTTGTCATTACGTACTCTGCTCATCTGGATCACTTTGTTATCACGTTAACCTCGCTCTGTGATGACTTGTCGTTTACTTATACTCATGCTCAATGTATTAACTTATCGTTGCGTGCTCTGCTCCGCTTTGTGGCTTGTCGTTGCATGCTCTGCTCGCTGTGATGACTTGTCGTTGCGTATCTGCTCGCTTTGTGATGGCATCGTTGCGTACTCTGCTCAAGCGTGATGACATCGTTGCGTACTCTGCTCGCTGTGATAACGTCGTTGCGCTCTGCCACTGCTGTAATGACTTGTCGTTGCATGCTCTGCTCATGCGTGATGACGCATCGTTGCATGCTCTGCTCATGCAATGATGACTTGTCGTTACGTACTCTAGAATCCTTTCGGCTGATGACTTGTCGTTGCGTGCTCTGCTCGGCGCAGTGATGACATGTTGCGGCATCTAATCTCCTCGGCTGTGATGACTTGTCGTTACATGCTCTGCTCGCACGCAATGTTATGCTTGTCAATTTACGTTGCTCTACTCAACGTGATGACTTGTCATTGCATTATCTGCTTACTCTGTGATGACTTGTCGTTGACGTACTCTGCTCAAGCAGTGACTGACCCGTTATCACGTAATCTGCTCAAAAGCGGTGATGACTTGTCGTTGCGTACTCTTGCTCGCTGTGATGACTACGTCGTTACGGTGACTTGCTCACTTTGCTGTGATGACTTCGCATTGCATGCTCTGCTGGCATCTTGACATACATCGTTACGTAAACGCTCGCACTGTGCATGACTTATCGTTGCGTGCTCTCTCAGCTTTGTGATGACTTGTCGTTGCATTGCTCTGCTCGCTCGTGAATGACTTGTCGTTACGTACTCTGCTCGCTGTGATGACTTGTCGTTACGTACTCTGCTCAGCGCGGTGATTGCTTGTCATTTGCATGCTCTGCTCGCTGCTGTGATCGACACCATTATCGCGTGATAATCGGCTCATCTGATTGATCGCTCCGATCCATCACGCGTTAATATAACTCAAAGCTCTGTGATCGCCACTGAATTGTGGCGTTGCTCATGCTCGCTTGATGACTTGTCGTTGCGTGCTCTGCTCATCTGGTGACATTACGTCGTTGCATTAGCTCTGCTCATTTTGTGATAACTTGTCGTTGCATTATCTCTGCTCGCTGACGTGATGACGTCTGGTGCATTATCACTCAGCGCATGATGACATCGTTGCGTACTCTCTGCTCAAACGTGATGACGTCGTTGCGTTTCTGCTCCGCTTTTGTGATGACATCGTTTTTGTGCTCTATAATGCTGCAGTGATGGAAATAAATACGTCGTTTGCTATGCTCTGCTGTGATGACTTGTCGTTGCGTTGCTCTGCTCGCTTGTGTGATGACTATCGTTGCGTACTCTGCTCATAGGCGCGGTAAACGTGATTGCGGTAATCGCTTTGTGTTATACTCTATCTACTCTGCTCGCTTTGTGATAACCAGTATCACGTATGTACTACTCGCTTTGCGATGGCTTGTCGTTGCGTGCTCTACTCTCATATGTGATCGCTCACATCGTTGCGCTCTGCTCATCTCGTGATCACTTGTTATCCGCGTTAATCTGCTCATTGCGTCGTGATGACAATCGTTTGCATCTGCTCGCTGTGATGACTTGTCGTTACGTACTCTGCTCAGCTGTGATGGCTTGTCGTTACGTACTCTGCTCAGCTGTGTGACCTGTCGTTACGCATTGCTCTGCTAAAGCGCAGTGATAACTTGGCGTTGCATGCTCTGCTCAGCTACCGTTGATGACTTGTCGTTGCGTACTCTGCTCATGCAGTGATGACTTGTCGTTACGTATCTCTGCTCGCTGTGATAACTTGTCGTTGCGTTGCTCTGCTCATCATGTGATCATACGCTTGCCGATCGTTGGTACTCTGCTCATCTGTGATCCTTGTTATCGTTGAATATGCTCATCTGCTCATGGCTTATCATTGCATGCTCTGCTCTGGCTGTGATGACATACATCGATTGTATGCTCTGCTCATCACTAAAATGACTTGTCGATTTGCGTACTCTGCTCGCTATGTGATAACTTATCGTTGCATGGCTCGTGCTCGCTCGTGATGATATATCAATTGCGTACTCTGCTCATGCTCTGATAATCTTGTGACTGATCGTCGCATTGCTCTGCTCGCTGTGATGACTTGTCGTTGCGTACTCTGCTCATCTGTGATCGCTTGTTGTCGTTCTGCTCATCTTATTGATGAACTTGTTATCGCGTACTGTGCTAAAAGCATTGATACACTTGTTATCGCATGCTCTGCTCGCGTGATGACATCGTTGCGTATCTGCTCGCTGTGATGACTTGTCGTTGCGGTGCTCTGCTCATGAAAACAGTGATGGATGCATCGTTGCGTGCTCTGCTCAGCTGTGATCATGGTATTCGCGTTGGCTCTGCTCATCATAATGATGACTATCGTGTTACATATCTGCTCATCTTATTGATCTGCGTAATCGTCACGTTAATGCTCTGCTCATATGTGATGACTTGTTAATCGCATGCTCTGCTCGCTTTTGTGATGACTTGTCGTTGCGTAGCTCTGCTCGCTTTTGTGATAACATCGTTGCATGCTCTGCTCGCGCGTGATGACTTGTCGTTGCATGCTCTGCTCGGCATCTATGTGATCGCCCCGATATGTCGCGTTAACTCTGCTCATCTTGTGATCACTTGTTAATGTCACGTTGCTCTGCTCATCTGTGATCATGTCGTTGCATGCTCTGCTCGCTTTGTGATAATGACTTGTCGTTGCATGCTCTGCTCAGCTTTCTCTAAATGGCTAATCGTTGCATACTCTGCTCGCTTTGCAGTAACTTGTCGTTTGCATTACTCTGCTCGCTGTGATGGCTTATCGTTACGTACTCTGCTCATCTGTGATGACTTGTCGTGTGCATCTGCTCTGCTCGCTGTGATGACTTATCGTTGCGTATGCTCTGCTCATCTGTGATCGCATGTTAATCACGTTGTCTGCTCATCTTGTGATGACTTGTTATCGCATGCTCTGCTCACTCGCTGTGATGACTTGTTATCGCATGCTCTGCTCGCTGTGATGGCTTGTCGTTGCATACTCTCTGCTCGCTCGTGATAACTTGTCGTTGCGTATCTGCTCGCGCGTGATGACGTCGTTGCATGCTCTGCTCGCTTTGTGATCGCCTTGTTGTCGCGTTGGCTCTGCTCATCTTAATGATAACTTATCGTTTGCCATGGCTCTGCTCATCGTGTGATGACTTGTCGTTGCGTACTCTGCTCGCGGTGATGACTTGTTGTCGCATGCTCTGCTCATGCTGTGATGACGTCGTTGCGTACTCTGCTCGCGCGTGATGACTTGTTAATCGCGTATCTGCTCATGCGCACGTGATGACTTGTTACGTCGTCTTAATGCTCGCTGTGATGACTTGTCGTTGCGTGCTCTGCTCGCGCGCTGATGACTTGTCGTTGCGTGCTCTGCTCGCTGTGATGACTTGTCGTTGCGTACTCTGCTCATCATAATGATGACGTCGTTACGTGCTCTGCTCGCTGTGATGACTTGTCGTTGCGTATGCTCTGCTCGCATGTGATGACTTGTCGTTGCGTGCTCTGCTCGCGCAATGATGACATCGTTGCGTATCTGCTTGCTAATGATGACACATCGTTGCCCATATCTCCTCGCGCTGTGATGACTTGTGTCGTTGCATTATCTGCTCATCTGTGATGACTTGTCGTTGCATGCTCTGCTCGCATTTGTGATAGCTTGTCGTTGCATGCTCTGCTCGCTTTGTGGCTTATCGTTGCATGCTCTGCTCGCTGTGATCACTTGTTATCGCGTTGCTCTGCTCATCGGTGATCATGGTAATCGCGTTGACTCTGCTCATCATGTGATCGATTGTACAAATCGCGTTGTCTGCTCGCTGTGATGACTTGTCGTTACGTGCTCTGCTCATCTGTGATGACTTGTCGTTGCGTGCTCTGCTCGCTTTGTGATGACGTCGTTGCGTATGCTCTGCTCGCTTTTGTGATGACTTCATCGTTTACTTGCCACATCACTCGCGCAATGACGTCGTTGCGGGTACTCTGCTCATGCACGTGATGGCTTGTCGTTGCGTGCTCTGCTCGCGCGTGATGACTTGTCGTTGCGTACTCTGCTCGCACTGGGTGATGACTTGTCGTTGCGTACTCTGCTCAGCGCGTGATGACTTGTCGTTGCATGTTCTGCTCAGCGCATTGATGACATCGTTGCGTACTCTGCTCGGCTATTGATGACTTGACTAATCGCATTATCTGCTCGGCTGTGATGACATCGTTGCGTACTCTGCTCGCACTTGTGATGACTTGTCGTTGCATTGAATCTATAAAGCACGCTGATGACATGACTTGTCGTTGCGTATCTGCTTACTCTGTGATAACTTGTCGTTGCCTGCTCACTCGCACATGTGATGACTTGTCGTTGCAGTATCTGCTCATCTGTGATAACTTGTTATCACATACTCTTCTCGCTTTGTGATGACTTGTTATCACGTACTCTGCTCACTTTGTAATAACTTATCGTTACATACTCTACTCACTTTGTAATAACTTATCGTTACATGCTCTGCTCACTTTGTAATAACTTATCGTTACATACTCTACTCACTTTGTAATAACTTATCGTTACATACTCTACTCACTTTGTGATAACTTATCGTTACATACTCTGCTCAGCTTTGTGATCACTTTATCATTGCATACTCTACTCACTTTGTAATGACTTATCGTTACATACTCTGCTCACTTTGTGATAACTTATCATTACGTACTCTGCTCGCTTTGTGATGACTTGTCGTTACATACTCTACTCACTTTGTGATGACTTGTCGTTACATACTCTGCTCACTCACTTTGTGATCACTTGTTATCACGTGCTCTGCTCACTCTTGTGATAACTTATCGTTGCATACTCTGCTCACTTTGTGATGACTTATCGTTACATACTCTGCTCACTTTCAATAACTTATCGTTGCATACTCTGCTCACTTTGTAATGACTTGTCGTTACATACTCTGCTCACTTTGTGATTACTTATCATTGCATACTCTGCTCGCTTTTGTAATCACTTATTATCACGTGCTCTACTCACTCGGTAATCACTTATTATCACGTGCTCTACTCACTCTGTAATCACTTATTATCACGTGCTCTACTCACTTTGTAATAACTTATCATTACCTACTCTACTCACTTTGTAATAACTTATCATTACATGCTCTACTCACTTTGTAATAACTTATCATTACATACTCTACTCACTTTGTAATAACTTATCATTACATACTCTACTCACTTTGTAATAACTTATTATCACATGTTTCTACTCACTTTGTGATAACTTATCGTTACATACTCTGCTCACACTGTGATAACTTGTCGTTACATGCTCTACTCGCTTTGTAATAACTTATCGTTGCATACTCTGCTTACTTTGTAATAACTTATCGTTTACCTTGCTCCACTCACACTGTGATGACTTATCATTACATGCTCTGCTCATCTGTAATGACTTATTATCACATACTCTACTCACTTTGTAATAACTTATTATCGCATGCTCTGCTCACTTTGTAATGACTTATCGTTACATACTCTACTCACTTTGTAATGACTTATCATTACATACTCTGCTCACTTTGTAATAACTTATCGTTGCATACTCTGCTCACTTTGTAATAACTTATCATTACGTACTCTACTCACTTTGTGATAACTTATCGTTGCATACTCTGCTCACTTTGTAATAACTTATCATTACATACTCTGCTCGCTTTGTGATCGCGTTATCGTTACATACTCTACTCGCTTTGTGATAACTTATCGTTACATACTCTACTCACTTTTGTAATAACTTATCATTACATACTCTGCTCACTTTGTGATAACTTATCATTGCATGCTCTACTCACTTTGTAATAACTTATCGTTACATACTCTGCTCACTTTGTGATCACTTTATTATCACGTTGCTCTGCTCGGCTTTGTGATCACTTATTATCACGTTGCTCTACTCACTCGGTAATCACTTATTATCACGTTATCTGCTCATCTTGTAATCACTTATTATCACGTTTTCTACTCACTTTGTAATAACTTATCATTACATACTCTACTCTCTTTGTGATAACTTATCGTTGCATACTCTGCTCACTTTGTGATAACTTATCATTGCATACTCTACTCACTTTGTAATAACTTATCGTTACATACTCTGCTCACTTTGTAATGACTTATCGTTACATACTCTACTCACTTTGTGATGACTTGTCGTTGCATACTCTGCTCGCTTTGTGATGACTTATCGTTACATACTCTGCTCACTTTGTGATAACTTATCGTTACATACTCTGCTCACTCTGTGATCACTTGTTATCACGTTGTTTCTACTCACTCTGTGATCACTTATTATCACGTTGCTCTACTCACTCTGTGATCACTTATCATTGCATACTCTGCTCACTTTGTGATGACTTATCGTTGCATACTCTACTCGCTTTCTAATAACTTATCATTGCATACTCTACTCGGCTTTGTAATAACTTATCATTACATACTCTACTCACTTTGTGATAACTTATCATTACATACTCTGCTCACTCTTGTAATAACTTATCATTACATACTCTACTCATGCTTTGTAATAACTTATCGTTGCGTACTCTGCTCACTCACTGTAATCACTTATTATCACGTTGCTCTACTCACTCTGTAATAACTTGTTATCACATACTCTACTCACTTTGTGATAACTTGTTATCACATACTCTGCTCACTTTGTAATAACTTATCATTACATACTCTACTCACTTTGTGATAACTTATCATTGCATGCTCTGCTCACTTTGTAATAACTTATCATTACATGCTCTACTCACTTTGTGATCACTTATTATCTCGTTGCTCTACTCACTCTGTAATAACTTATCGTTACCTGCTCTACTCAGGTCTGTGATCACATATTATCACGTTAACTCTACTCACTCTGTAATAACTTATCATTGCATACTCTACTCACTTTGTAATAACTTATCGTTACATACTCTGCTCACTTTTGTAATAACTTATCATTACATACTCTACTCACTTTGTAATAACTTATCATTACATACTCTACTCACTCTGGAATCACTTATTATCACGTGCTCTACTCACTCTGTAATAACTTATTATCACATACTCTACTCACTTTGTAATAACTTATTATCACATGCTCTACTCACTTTGTAATAACTTATCATTACATACTCTACTCACTTTGTAATAACTTATCATTACATGCTCTACTCACTTTGTAATAACTTATCATTACATACTCTGCTCACTTTGTGATAACTTATCATTACATACTCTGCTCACTTTGTGATAACTTATCATTACATGCTCTACTCACTTTGTAATAACTTATCATTACATACTCTACTCACTTTGTAATAACTTATCATTACATACTCTACTCACTTTGTAATCACTTATTATCACGTGCTCTACTCACTCTGTAATAACTTATCATTACATACTCTACTCACTTTGTAATAACTTATCATTACATACTCTACTCACTTTGTAATAACTTATCATTACATACTCTACTCACTTTGTAATAACTTATCATTACATACTCTACTCACTTTGTAATAACTTATCATTACATACTCTACTCACTTTGTAATAACTTATCATTACATACTCTACTCACTTTGTAATAACTTATCATTACATACTCTACTCACTTTGTAATAACTTATCATTACATACTCTACTCACTTTGTAATAACTTATCATTACATACTCTACTCACTCTGTAATCACTTATTATCACGTGCTCTACTCACTCTGTAATAACTTATTATCACATACTCTACTCACTTTGTAATAACTTATTATCACATACTCTACTCACTTTGTAATAACTTATCATTACATACTCTACTCACTTTGTAATAACTTATCATTACATGCTCTACTCACTTTGTAATAACTTATCATTACATACTCTACTCACTTTGTAATCACTTATTATCTCGTGCTCTACTCACTCTGTAATAACTTATCATTACCTGCTCTACTCACTCTGTAATCACATATTATCACGTGCTCTACTCACTCTGTAATAACTTATTATCACATACTCTACTCACTTTGTAATAACTTATTATCACATACTCTACTCACTTTGTAATAACTTATCATTACATACTCTACTCACTTTGTAATAACTTATCATTACATACTCTACTCACTTTGTAATAACTTATCATTACATACTCTACTCACTTTGTAATAACTTATCATTACATACTCTACTCACTTTGTAATAACTTATCATTACATACTCTACTCACTCTGTAATCACTTATTATCACGTGCTCTACTCACTCTGTAATCACTTATTATCACGTGCTCTACTCACTCTGTAATCACTTATCATTACATACTCTACTCACTTTGTAATAACTTATCATTACATACTCTACTCACTTTGTAATAACTTATCATTACATACTCTACTCACTTTGTAATAACTTATCATTACATACTCTACTCACTTTGTAATAACTTATCATTACATACTCTACTCACTCTGTAATAACTTATCATTACATGCTCTACTCACTTTGTAATAACTTATCATTACATACTCTACTCACTCTGGAATCACTTATTATCACGTGCTCTACTCACTCTGTAATAACTTATCATTACATGCTCTACTCACTCTGTAATAACTTATCATTACATACTCTACTCACTTTGTAATAACTTATCATTACATACTCTACTCACTTTGTGATAACTTATCGTTACATACTCTGCTCACTTTGTGATAACTTATCGTTACATACTCTGCTCGCTTTGTAATAACTTATCATTACATACTCTACTCACTTTGTGATAACTTATCATTGCATACTCTACTCACTTTGTAATAACTTATCATTACATACTCTACTCACTTTGTAATAACTTATCATTACATACTCTACTCACTTTGTAATAACTTATCATTACATACTCTAATCACTTTGTAATAACTTATCATTACATACTCTACTCACTTTGTAATAACTTATTATAACATGCTCTACTCACTTTGTAATAACTTATCATTGCATGCTCTGCTCACACTGTGATAACTTATCGTTGCATGCTCTGCTCACTGTAATAACTTATCATTACATACTCTGCTTACTCTGTAATAACTTATCGTTACATACTCTGCTCACTTTGTGATGACTTGTTATCGCATGCTCTGCTCGGCTTTGTGATAACTTATCGTTGCATACTCTGCTCACGCTGTGATAACTTATCGTTACATGCTCTACTCACACTGTAATAACTTATCGTTGCATACTCTGCTTACTCTGTAATAACTTATCATTACCTGCTCCACTCGCACTGTGATAACTTATCGTTGCATGCTCTGCTCATCTCTGTGATAACTTATCATTACGTACTCTACTCACTTTGTGATAACTTATCGTTACATGCTCTGCTCGCTTTGTAATAACTTATCGTTGCATACTCTACTCAAAGCTTTGTGATTGCTTATCGTTACATACTCTGCTCGCTTTGTGATCACTTATTATCACGTTGCTCTGCTCATCTGTGATCACTTATTATCACGTTACGTCACTCTGCTCATCTGTGATCACTTATTATCGTTGCTCTGCTCGCTTTGTGATAACTTATCATTACGTACTCTGCTCACTCTGTGATGACTTATCATTACATACTCTGCTCGCTTTGTAATAACTTATCGTTGCATGCTCTGCTCGCTTTGTGATAACTTATCGTTACCTGCTCCACTCTCATCATGTAATGACTTATCGTTACATACTCTGCTCACTTTGTGATGACTTATCGTTACATACTCTGCTCGCTTTGTGATGACTTATCGTTACATACTCTGCTCACTTTGTGATGACTTATCGTTGCATACTCTGCTCGCTGTGATAACTTATCGTTGCATACTCTGCTCACTTTGTGATAACTTATCGTTACGTACTCTGCTCGTGCTTGTGTAATAACTTATCGTTACATACTCTACTCACTTTGTGATGACTTGTTATCGCATGCTCTACTCACTTTGTGATGACTTATTATCACATACTCTGCTCACTTGTGATAACTTATCGTTACATACTCTGCTCGCTTTGTGATAACTTATCGTTACATACTCTGCTCGCTTTGTGATAACTTATCGTTGCATGCTCTGCTCACTTTGTGATGACTTATCATTACATATTCTGCTCACTTTGTGATAACTTATCGTTGCATACTCTGCTCACTTTGTGATAACTTATCGTTGCGTACTCTGCTCGCTTTGTGATCACTTATCGTTGCATGCTCTGCTCACTTTGTAATAACTTATCATTACATACTCTACTCAAGCTTTGTAATAACTTATCGTTACATGCTCTGCTCGCTTTGTGATAACTTATCATTACATATTCTGCTCACTTTGTGATGACTTATTATCACATGCTCTGCTCACTTTGTAATAACTTATCGTTGCATGCTCTGCTCGCACTGTAATAACTTATCGTTGCATGCTCTGCTCACTTTGTAATAACTTATCATTACATACTCTACTTACTCTGTAATAACTTATCATTACCTGCTCCACTCACACTGTAATAACTTATCATTACATGCTCTACTCACACTGTAATAACTTATCATTACACGCTCTACTCACACTGTAATAACTTATCATTACATGCTCTACTCACACTGTAATAACTTATCATTGCATGCTCTACTCACACTGTAATAACTTATCATTACATGCTCTACTCACACTGTAATAACTTATCATTACATACTCTACTCACACTGTAATAACTTATCATTACATGCTCTACTCACACTGTAATAACTTGTCATTACATGCTCTACTTGCACTGTAATAACTTATCATTACCTGCTCTACTCACTCTCTAATAACTTATCATTACATAGTCTATTGTTCACTAGGTTTACAGTAGGTCGAAACCACTATACCCTCAGTTCAGGATTCTAAGGTTGAATGTTGGCTTTTTAGCTTTTTATCTATCATGTGTCTAACAGCATCAGTATCTCGACTTTCTGTCATCTTCAAGTTTCCTTCAGCCATATTAGAACATTTTCTAGAGAACTCATATATGTTCGTGTATTAAATGGAAAGTCTAACCTTGAATAACATGTTGGCTAACTAGGCGCAAGAATTTAGTTAATTTAAAATTTATCTGCTTATGCAATCTCAGACCTTAATTTTGCAATTACTGTTTAAAGCAGAATACCAGGAAAGATTTAATGTCAAAACTAGAAAGAAAATAAATTTAAAATAGAAGAATGAATTTAGCCAGTTTACAAATACGAGATCTCTAAATTAAAGAAACTTATCTCTTTTTAGTAAACACCCAACTATACATAACATAATTTTAGTTAAATCTGTTCTGAATAACTGTGATTTTGTGACTTATATATATTGCATTCTATATCTATCTTAAAATCTCATTATTTTATTTTTATATTTACTAGTTCCTCATTGATGTAGCTTACTGAAGAGGGAATATTTGGAAAACTTTATAGTATAAAATGTCTGTGTTGTTTCACATGCATCAAAGATTTGTTGCTGCTGACAAATGAATCTGTTGTTACAACTGGCATGATGAATCTTTTATTTACTCTATGAATTGTCAAAATGTTAATACCAGAAATCTTAATAAAAGAAACAGGAAAAACATTAGTTGACTTTTACAAGTAAAATCAAATATACTTAAGAATCCAAACATTCTGGGCCTAAACTTTTACAAACAATACATATAATCTTGAAGGAACTTCATATTCTATGATACAACAACTTCAAAAATTCTACCACCATGCTAGTACAGCGGTATGTCTTCGGATTTTCAACGCAAAATCAGCGGTTCGATTCCATTCGGTGGGCTCAGCAGATAGCCCGACTTGGCTTTGCTATAAGAAAACACACACTCAAAAATTCTAATACAATATAACCTAAAAAATGTTAGGAAAAGAGAACCAAAAATAAAAAAAAACTAACTAAAAATTAACCGTAACAATGTGTATGATAATTCAACATCTACAAATTCTGACTAATTGTAACAGTTTCAAGCAACACCAGTCTGTTTTTCAGTCTTGAGTTGTTTTTTTTTGCTATCACATGATAGAACTATTTCAGGGTGGGACAGTTATTGGCTATTGGTAAGGAAACAAACAAAAATACCGACAGTTGTTTCGGTTTAAATTATCCATCTCCTGAGGAAATAGAGATAACTGGAGGTGCTCAGAAAGGTACCTTCTCTTCATCCCACATTTGATTTAAGAATGAAATTGAGCGACCAGAGAGAAAAAAAGTATCTATATATATGAAGTAATACGAGATCACCCTGAGAACAATGATATTAGAGTCGAGATAGTGAGCAGGCAAAAGATTAGCGAGAAACCAACACCGAGCACCCGATCTGCGTGGATATCACAAAATCAACGACCAATATATGACTTAGGGTCCTTCAGGGCGGCTGGGATCTATAAATCCAATGCCACAATTTTGCTGTGGGGGAAACGGGAGAACCCCGAGAAAACCCACTTTCACTGACTGGTGCCGATATATCCAGCTAGTGCCTAGTTCACGTGAGGAAGAGGGAAGGTCTGAGTCATAGTTCTAATTGAAGTGAGGGGGTTAGTTCACTGTGAAATCTTGTGAATCTGGGTATCGAGATGGTGGGAGATGGTTAGTCCGTCTCCCTGTTCAGCTGGACTGCAGATAACGAAGAACAAGCACAAGGGCATGAAAAGCATAGAACTGATGAGAATTCAGGTTGTACTCTTTGGGTGTTTTGTTCTTCTTTGGTTGTCTGGACTGATTTGTATCTTCTTGCAGTCTTAATTTGTACCTTCTGAGTGTTAGTAATCTTAAGATCGGTCTGAACTAGTGCGTTAGTAGTCTTGCTTCTCGTGGTTTGTTTCTGGCTTGAGGTTGTAGTGCTTGAAATTATAGCTGTGGTCTGGCAAAATTTGTCGTGTGTTTTCAACTGGTCGGTAAGTCCGGACATATTGCTTGGAGGTTGAGGGCATCAGGATGTTATTCCTGCTTGAATATGGACTGAGTGATGAATCGATACTTGACTGCTGAAAGTCGCCCATAGATTGCCTGTTTCGTCTGAGAGTGTTATGTGACTGCGGATGGATGGAACGGCGACGTGGGCGTTCGGCGCTGAAATGGAAGATATGGTAGAAATACCCATTGCTCAAGATGTAGTTTAGCACTATGTTTTGAAGTTGTTACTATCTTGATAAAGTGGGTGGGCCGGTTGGTATGCTTGGAGAAAATGCGATGAACTGCATGAATCCTGGTTTGGGTCTCACTTTCATGGCTTGTTTGATTTTGTCTGGTTCGATACTTGGGTGAACGCCTCTAAGAAACACTGAGAAATGGCTAATTGGATGTTTTGTGTGGGATGTTGAATGTAGTATTCCATGGTTGGCATAAGTATTCGAAATCCGCGGGTGTAGAAGGCTTAATGAAAATACCAGGGATGGATACAGAGGGGGATGGGGATGCATCCTCCCACTGGCCATACCAAAATTTTGTAGGCTAATGGGAAATCAGAAATATAAGGTACTGATCATCTCAATTAGAATGTTTTCATTACGTAGACCGCTGAGTGGGATTTCCCCAGGAACAAGGTGCTACTGTCTCACCATTACTAAATTGACCTCAGACCTAGTGACTTTACAGTATTGGCTAGATCAACCCACTAGGCTGACACTTACTTCCTCTCAGAAATGTTTTGGAATAAATGAGAGTACATGGTCATATGTACTGTGGTGTTAAAGAGTTCATGTTAATATGTTGTGTACGTAATTCAATATACTGCTATAGGCCTAAGTGCTGTATGTTTACTTGTAACATGTTATTTAGGAATATATGAAAGTTCATTGTCACATGCACTATGTAGTGTGATTCAGTACAGTGCTGTACGATTACTTGTAACATGATATTTTAGAATAAAATCAATAAATGAGAGTTCATAGTCATATATGTTTCTTTTCTTTGTTTCTAAATTAATTCCATGAAATTTACGTTGCAGTAACAAGGAAAAGTTTACTTGGGGTCGGGTTTAAGTCACTGTTACTTAGTCGATCATCCCCCACCACCAAAAAATCCTGTATCCACCCCTGGAAAATACCGCCCCGGCGAAGGATTCGAGTCCTGGACGGGTCGATAGTTGCGCCCGGCTTGGCCTGGGCGATGAATGTGGCTACTTGAAGCCGTGTGAGGTTGGGCGGTAGACCGTCAACGATAACTGGAGAGACCTGTGGGGTCACTGGCGCGAGAGGTCCTGGCATATTAAACAGCGTGATATCAGCGCGTGTTGCTTGCTCGGTGGCTAGTGCTGGAATCAGTCAATGAATCAGAAAGGAACCTGACCAACTTGCTTAAATAGTGACCCATAAATATACAAATGGGCATGCAACAGCATTGAAAAAAAACTAATTGTGTCATTCAGTATCAGTCATTTTATCTCACTCTGAAAATATTATTATTCTATTAAGTAGCTGGTGTGAGCCAGTATTATTCATAAGCTAAAGAGAAAATTAAATTCAATACTAGAAGGTAAGGCACAGAAGTATGAACATAATAATAGTTAACCAAAAACGAAAAAATAATATCTCACAATGAAATGTATAGTGCAGGTGACTGACTTAAAACTATGAAAACTAATTCCAGAGAAAAATTTGTTTAAAAAAGTTAATTATATGATATGTTATAGAAATATATTAAATTACTTCATGTGAATGCAGTTTGTTTTGAAGTTTTTAAAACAGTTACGTACAGTAGTGAGAAATATGTAGCTGGTTAAAATATTTAAGCTTATAACTGTCATTTTGCCAATAATGACAGCTTATTCTTAATTATACGTAGGTTTGTTTGTTTTCTTTTAGCAAACCCACATTTGACTATATACTAAGCCCACTGAGAGGAATATAACCCCTGATTTTAGCGTTGTAAATCCGTAGACTTACCGCTGTACTAACGGGAGGCTATACTTAAGTAATAACAGCAATTATTTATTATAAATCATTTCATTTTCAAGTCATTTCTTGAAAGATGTTGAACCTTAACAGCTAGAGATGTGAACATTTTCACTTAAATTTTCCCACTATTCGTTGGTAAAAGAGTAGCCCAAGAGTTGGCGGTGGGTGGTGATGACTAGCTGCCTTCCCTCTAGTCTAGTCTTACACTGCTAAATTAGGGATGGCTAGTGCAGATAGCACTCGTGTAGCTTTGCGCAAAATTCAAAATAAACCAAAACCAAACCACTTATATTTCATACATAATTTTCGTTTCCGATTTATCAATATATTTGACAAGATTATTGTTTGTGGCTGGATTGTTAAATATAATAAGTGTTGATGATCCCCTCTAAAATGTAAACTTAGTATATTTGAAAATAAATACATTAATGTATTGTTTCAGGAAAACTACACAGCAACGTTTCACAAATCAACATTACGTTGCAACTTTAAAGGAAGCTAATGGAAAATTATTAACTTGTTTAATTTTTTATTTCACTCATAAAACATTTAAAAAAACCTAAATGTTTTATGAGTGAATTTATTCAGTATTACTAGAATAAACTAGGCTTATTTTGTATTTCATATGCATGAAACATTCCTAATGTTAATGCAGTTTGTTTTTATATGAAGAAAGTTTAGTGTGAGAGTGCTACGTGTGTGTGTGTTTTTTTATAGCAAATCCAAAACGGGCTATCTGCGGAGAGCACCGAGGTGATTTTAACCCCTGATTTTAACATTGTAATTCCGTAGTAGCGGGGGGGGACGAGAGAGTTCGTGCGGCAGGTTTAATACCTAAATGGCAAAAGTATGGTTTAAAACATTCGTGATTGAAACTGGAATATTTAAGTGTGTATGTAACCTTACACAAATATTTAAAATCACATGAACAGTTTTCTTCGTTTCCTCACACCTTTGGATTGGTGAACTAAAATTATCACATTTTCTCATTATATAGACGTTTGCATATAATAGATGATATTGCAAGAGATTGTAAGTTTATAATAGTTGGCACCTGCCTCATTTAGTCAGTTTGATTTCATTAAAATATTCATAAATCTGTGCACTAAAGTGGTGATTTAGTATAGTTTCAAACTGAAAACATGATAGGAAGATTACCGAAATATTCATAACTTGATTACTATATAACGACAAAGAGTTTGTTTGTTTGTTTGTTTTGGAATTTTGCACAAAGCTACTCGAGGGCTATCTGTGCTAGCCGTCCCTAATTTAGCAGTGTAAGACTAGAGGGAAGGCAGCTAGTCATCACCACCCACCGCCAACTCTTGGGCTATTCTTTTACCAACGAATAGTGGGATTGACCGTCACATTATACACTCCCACGGCTTTTGTTCCTATCTCCATTTCAAACATTAAGCAGTTACAAGGGAAACATTCTGAGCTTTCAGTTGGTTATTCACATGTCATATACACAAGTAAGTGTGTATGAGAAACCATTTCAAAAAATCAAAAGAAGTGAGTGGGGCCACGGTGTTTGATTCAGTACATGAGAGATATCTTAGCAAATAGAAAATATAGAAGGTTCTTATTTTATGTTATAGCTTGTTAAAATCGATACTTTGAGTTTCTAATTCGCACAAAGCAATATATTTAATATTTTGACATTACAAACATATAATTTGAACCAGTGCTGCATTCGAAATACCACATAACACACAAAAATCAACATTTAAGTCTGTGTTTTTAATATTTATTTTTAAATTAAAAAATTGAATAATGCACAATATTTTTTTGAATTGCGCGCAAAGCTACTCTAGGGCTATCTGCGCTAGCCGTTCATAATTTAGCAGTGTAAGACTAGAGAGAAGACAGCTAGTCATTACCACCCACCGCCAATTCTTGGGCTACTCTTTTACCAACGAATAATGGAACTGACCGTCACATTATAACGACTACACAGCTGAAAAGGCGAGCATGTTTGGTGTGACGAGGATTCGAGCCCGCGATCCTCAGGTTACGAGTCGAACTCCTTAACCCACCTGGCCATGCCGGGCCCAAAATAATAGTCCAATACAATTTTGAAATCAAGTCAATAAATACGATGGCATAGTTTTTGACCAGTAACCGCTAGTGATAGGGTGAACTTATCATTTTATTTTATGCGAAACTGATCCACCAATTTGTAGCCTTTGTAATACATAAGCCACAATTGCCTACATTTTACTTTTCTTCTGTCGTTAAGAGTATCAGCGGTGGCACCATAAGCAGACATGTCTTTTCTATAAATAATGATACTGGAAATGATAACACTGTCCAACTTGTTGTGCTTCTAACTTTGCGTGAGGCATTCACTTTTTTACTTCTGTTTAGTTTTTTATCTGATTGTTATATATTGTTTAGCTTTTGATTCATTTTCTTTTTATATTTTATTGTACTTGTGGCATTTTTTACTAGTTGCTTGGTGAAGATAGCTGAGTGGCTTTGTACCAAAAATTGCCACAACTAATTCTGGCTCTTTTTCCTTTTCGTTTTTTTTTCTTTCTTTTTTTTTTGTAGCAAATCATTTATGATATGTTTGGTCTCAAGTGATTCTAACAAGTCATTTTCTCTGCGCAAAAGTGTTAGTGCATTTATTCTGTCTTGGCATACTGCTGGTTGAAATTTGTTCTTTATTCCTTTTATTGTCGAGAACGGTCTTTCTCTCAAGCAATTATTTATCATGGTGCACAGGCATATCTTCAAAATTATCGGGATGTTTTGGAAAGTTGATTTCATAATTGGGTATATATCATTATCAGCATACTTGATTTCTTGGATTCTGAAGGTTTTTTCAATGAACCCTCTCTTGCAGAAGTCAAAACATTGAACAGTTTCTTCTCCTGTGCAACTCATTGTCCAATTCCGTATAATATGTGTTAATCAGCTTTTTGGTAGCATTGCAGAAGTTCTCTGTTAAGAAAGTCTGAACTTTGGATTGAGTTAAGGGTAAAAGAAATCACTGTCCTCATCATCCCTTTTATTCCATCACATATTTTGTTTACTTTTGCCTTGATCTTTCGATCTTATGTGTCTCTCATCCAGAAAGTTATTTACGCTTTTCTTCATTTTCGAAAAATGAATCTTGTCATTTTTGGGCAAATGTGTTGAGAGATTTGGTCATATGAGAAGGTGTACTGACAGCCTTTTCGGAGTTTTGTAAGCAACGGACTTGTCTTGTGAAACCTTTTTAGGATTATGGTCCATAATTCAATCATTATACCTATTTCTAGTTGTTTCAGTTGTAGCATAAGGCCTCGTGACTTTAAATGTACTTGAGGATTTTCAGTCATCATCTGTAACTGAAGCAAATACTTTTTGCATAATTTCTTTTTACTCCTTTTTAACACTGCATCTGAATAGATACTCCATCTTGTGTAGTTACTTATTGGTAAGAATACGACAAATATATCTACAGTGCCATAATTTGGAACGCATCTAAAGATTATTTTCAGATAATCTGTTTAGGATATATCTGAAGTAGAATCAACAGACACTGAGTAATACTTGAATGATTCATTTCCTGGCTGATAACAATGAGAATTTGTATAGAATGTTTATGAATTCAACAAAATTGGTGAGAATAAATATAAAGCGTGACCTTTTCCCTTATTTTCACGTCTTTTAAATGTCTTTAGAAATAAATGACTCACACTATACCAATGGCTTCAGAATTCCTAAGTTATCGCCATTATGCACTAAACAAGCTATTTCATTGCTTCATCAGGTTATTAACGCTCTGAATGATATAAATGTTATGATTGAGAGAATTAGAACTTGATACTAATATTTTTTTCTCTGACTCCATCTGCTCTGTTAAAATCTTATTGATTCGTCCACTTTTGGTTTAACGAATGACAAATTTGATGATGCATCTTTGATTCAGTGTACATGTTCCGTGTTAACTAAAGTCTCTTGCAGTATGTTATTTGTTAGAATAACCAGTTGTTGCTAGCGAAGAAGTTTTATTTACTATTTAAGAAGATGTTTCTCTTCGACAGTGCGAAGCAAAATCAGTCTCTTTTAACTGTTTCTCAATTCAGTTGCTCGAGATAAAAATAGTACTTACTGACATTTATACTTATGCCCTGAATCAATTTTGTAGATGCATTGAAGTTCTCATCAATCTACTGGCAAAAGGTAATCTTCAAGACGCAAAGAAAATTATTTTGTCAGAAACGTTTATCCATATCTTAATGTTCAATGTAAAAGATGTGTTAATACTTTCATCACCAATGTAATAATATATTTCTTCCTGTTAGTATGAGTTTGATTTATTTTGATTAAGCTGACAGTTATCAGTATCAAGAGTTATACCTTCTACATGATTGTTTTCACAGTCTTGTTTGGCAGTCATGTTTTCGGCATTTTCTGATTGAGGTTGACGGTTATCAGCCTCCAGAGATTTATTATCTACATTGTTGTTTTCACTAATTTAGCCAGCGGGAATTTCGGTACTAGGGACCATAAACTCTTTAGCTTCCTAGTTTTAGCTACTACTTTATCTATTTTTTTTTAAATTCTCATTACTTTGATTTTAGCTTTTTCAAATCACTCTTGTATGTGTATATTTATATAATAGATAAGATAACCTAATGAATAATATGTGTGTGTGTGTACATGTAAGCATACTTGTGTGTGAGAGAGAGTGTGTGTTTTCTAATAGCAAAGCCACATCGAGCTATCTGCTGAGCTCACAGAGGAGAATCGAACCCCTGATTTTAGCAGTGTAAACCCGTAGACTTACTGCTGTACTAGCGGGGGGGCTGTGAGAGAGAGAGCGAGAAAGAATGAGAGAGAAATGTTAAAATTAACTACCTAATAGTATTGTAACAAATGATCACATTTTTCTGTACTTTAAAATTTTGTACTTGGATGAGTGGTATTCTATACCTTCCAATAAATGATGCTTGTCAACGAAAAATTTGCAACTGTTATGAAAGCTTACAAGAAGTTATAGATTTATAACGGATAAGCATTTGCAAATTCTGTTCATGGAAAGAAATAACTGGAACAATATATTATAAAAAAGCTGCGAGTGAGTAGATTGGCTGAACCTGTTGTGAACACGGGAAGAAATTCTGATTGGCTGAGGTTTATCATCCAATTACACTGCACAACAAAGGTTTTGCTTCTTGAACACTGTTGGGTGTTCCTTATAGATTTTTTGGCTGCTGATCACGAAAACCACATCCAAATTTGCCCATCACGTACCGTTTCATCGAAATCTTCAGTTTCACCAGGACATTGCTACAATGGAAAAACGATATCAGGGCAACTGGAATCCGTCAATGCTTGCTGACTACTGTTGGACACTGCGACGTGATGCACCGGACATTGAATACAAATAAAAATCAGGAGCAAAACACTTTTAATTATGTTGAACTTAATAATATATTAGAAACATAAACGCAATTAAATACGTTATTGCTGGTGTACGGTTAACTGTCTATTTCTCAGAGTTCCTACGTAATGAAGCAAAACCAAATCTATATGTGCGTATACCTGTCACAATGAGCAAAAACTTTTCAGGAAGCAAAACTTTCCAAAAATTGTTGTGCAGTGTTATCGAGACTAGGTCCATTCCACTGATCTCTACATAGAATCAGTGATCTAGTCTTGCTTGGACCTAGCATATTTGCATTACAAACCACATGCAAATATAGTAGGTCAGAACAGAGCCACACCTAGTCACACTATTAGGAAACAAGCAAATCAAATCTCTTCACGCTCCATCGCATGATAGGCCTGGCTATGTTACACAGAAGAACTTTTTTTTTTTTTTTTCCAAAACTAAGGATCCACCATAGAAATATTTTAATTAAGTGTTGTTGTTTTTTTAAAAATTGAAGACGGATCATTTTCTTAAATGGTCCTTTACGAATCCAAACCTGAGACTGCAGCCTCAATAACCCTTCTTTTTGATCCGCCCCTGCACCCTGGTAGAAATGACTGTCTGTGTAGACACGCACACTTTGTTTTCTGTTTATCTGTAATAATAAAGATTTGTTCAGTCATATACATTTGTTCAGTCTTATTATTTTGTACTTAAAGGAGCTAATTCAAGTTATCTTTATCGAACTTACTGTTTTGTGTGGGTTTGCCTAATCTGATAGCTGTCACGAAATTCGAGTGTTTCGTGAAATTATCAAGCGGTTTCTGACCTAGTCACTTGGCCCGTGTGTGTGTGCATAAGACGTTGTTCAGGCTGAAAATGCCAATATTCAATTCTGCTTTACTTATAGCTGTTAATTACCATAATAATGGCAGCTGATCTCTATTAGACTATTTACTATGCTTGAGATAGCTTGCATTTTTAAAAGACTCTGTCGGGAAACGTTGCCGCGATAAATGAAATAGTAAAATTAAAAATGTTATCCAGGTGTTCTCTGCGCTAGATAGATAGTTTATATGTTTGTTTTTGAATTTCCTGCAAAGCTACTCAAGGGCTATCTGCGCTAGCCGTCCCTAATTTAGCAGTGTAAGACTAGAGGGAAGGCACCACCCACCGCCAACTCTTGGGTTGTTCTTTTACCAACGAATAGTGCGATTGATTGTCACTTATAACGCCTCCACGGCTGAAAGGGCGAGCATGTTTGGTGCGACGGGGATTCGAACCCGCGACCCTCGCCAGACAGACAAATAGTAACGACAATAGCCAGCTCTATGAAAAAACACAACTGGAAATATTTGTACATTACATTTATTCTTCAAAGATCAGTAGTAAATAAGAAACTAAATTTACATGTGTAGCATTGCAATACATATTAAACTTGCTTTTTTCTAACCAAGGAAAATTAGCTAAATTTTTTTACGTTTTAGAAATTTTACAGTATGAAGTACGCCACCAGGGTATAGCAGTTATACTAAGTGTCTAAAACTGGTAGTAAAAGGTTTTGATGTCTCGGTTAGGGTTAGTTATAGAACTTTCGGACATTACTGTTACGAAATAAAAACAGTAACACATGAAAATATCTTACTGAAGTAATTTTAAATAGTTTCAGTCATGGCAGGAGCAAGTATAGCTGGAGTAATGATCCAGTCTACGGCAGGAGCTATACCTATTATTAATGAAAAAGGTTAGTTTAAAATATGTGTCTAAATGTTTAGCTGAATATCATTGAGTGTAATAAAACATCAGCTATTGCGACTATTAGGTATATTTCAGTAACACCAGTAATTAATAGCTTAAACATAAAAGTTTGGTAAATAAAGTAATGCACAACTGATAAAAAATGTAGTAAAAAAGTGATATATGGGCAGAATTTTAGTTTGTATTACTTAAGTTTCTGTTATTAACGTAATTACCTAGATCCCAAAATTGAAGACTGAAAACAAAGTGAATATTTTGAAACATTGCAAAAGTTTTATTTACATTTTTCAACCATATAATTTCTGAATTACTGTAATTGTTATGATCAATGCTAGAAAATATCTTGGCCAATAATCTTGTGCTCATACCTTGTAGACCAGTAACTTGTATCTCCAGTTGTATCAGTTGTAGTAACAAAACTCTGAACTTCCAAGAACGATGCACCAGTGCACATTATAATATATACTAAAAGTTAACAAATACATGATAAAACATGTTCCTATACAAGACTGTCATTCCAGTATGATAAATTCATTTATTTTATTAAAATTTACCATGCAAATATTGCATTTTGTCATGACATAAGAATCAGGAAGTGGATTCTGGCTATTTGCAGTAGTTAACTTAAATTACATTGTTTAGCAATGCATTCTCAAGACGGCTGGGATGGGTGTTAAATCTTTAATCGGAATAAGGTACAGAACAATGTTTTGACTTTAAGTTATTCAACAAAGAAGAGTTTCTCGTTGGCATGAATTGTTTGGTTATCTTGTTATGGTTCCTATAGTATTTAGAACAAACTGACTTCATACTTGGATTTGGTATACTTAAACACCAATAAAAGGAAATAACACAAGTAAGTTAGTAAGTACAAATGTCAACAGATGACATTACAGTGATGACATTATGCCTATTTGAGTAATGAATCAGAATGCTGAAATTTAGACCTAGACAGTAATTACTCATGTAATTGTTGAAAACTGTGCTGTACTTGTGCTAAATCTACTTCTGTAGGGTCCCCAAAAGTGTTCAGTTTCAAGAGTAACTAAAATTAAGAGCAACAAATAGTTTGATTTTTTTTAATTTTGAAGTCATGTGTCATGCTTAAGTCCAGTAAATTTCATTTCATTTTTGAGATTTGAATTTATATTCCATTTAATTATATCCATATAAAGTTAAGTTACAGTGACAATGCATAATTGTGCTTTTGTGATCATTTCTATTTAATATTTTTCAGGGGAGGTGTCTATGCAAAAGGTGAAAGTTCATCGTTATGTATCTGGCAGAAGGTTTGTTTGCATGTCTTTTCCTGGAACTTACGAATGTTAATAAAGGATCAAAGAATAAAAAAAATTTTTTTAGTTGACAAAATACAAAATGGAAAATTAGCTTTTCATTAAAATTATTTTATTGAATTAGAATTATATATATTGCACAGTATAGATTGAAATTAATTTTCTTTTGTCACTGATCTCCAAGTGCAGAAATTAAGCAGTTTAACTAACCCCTTTTAAAACTCACTAACCACTAAATATACAGAAGCTTTTATAATTGTGGCACAAGTGTAATGCTATGAGTATGAAATATACATTCCATTTTGGGAATTATCTTTTGTTACTTACATTCTTATAAAAATTGTTGTATTTAAAATGAAAAAAAACAAGAAACCCTGCTGCAGCCCTATGTAAATCTGTCTAAAAATTCCAGAATTAGTTTCATTACCACTGTTTCGGAGCACAAGTTATTAAAGAATTAGTATATATAACCATGATGACAGAATGTTATGTTATAGTGCTCTAAGTATATGAAAATATTTAAGTTCAAGCAAATATATCTTGTTCTACCTATAAACAATTTATTAAATATGGAAACAAAATTTCTGTTTAATTTTTTATGCTGAAACATGAGATTGAAAATATTAAAAATTATTATAATATATCATGATAACCATTTTAAACAACATATTGAATCTTACAGTAATAACTTTTTGATAAGAAATTTAGTTTTCTATTACCTGTAAAATTAATTCATGAATGTTATTTTTGCTGAATGGGACATCTAGCTAAATAGAATTGGGCAATTAACTTGATTATTTGACATAACAGATTACCTGTGAGCAATAATTACATTCATTTCATGTAAAATAATCAAAATTATATTTAAATCAATTTGTATTATGAAGTTAATCACTAATAAAAATTAGTGTTTCTAACTAGTACCAATTTCAGTTATTCCAAATATTCAAGATATAGAAATATTATCATTATGATTTTTCATTAATATTTTCAGCTAATTCAGTTTAGTTTGTTTTAATCAATTAATATCACAACTTGTGAAGATGATCGAAATTAGCATTTCCAATCATAACTATTCTTATTTATTCCAGTTATACAAGTCTCATATGAGAATATTTGATTAATTGAATTGGTGAATTCAAAAGGGGCTCAAGTCCAAGAAGTATGTTTTTTGCATGAAATCAACTTAATTACATATCTTAAAAGGGTGGCTATGCCAAGTGATTCGTACTTTACCCAGATATAGCACCAGTTTATAGCTTACAAATGCTATAATATGAAGCACTTCACTGTTTTAATTTCAGAGGGTTGGCAAACTAAAGTCTCTGGACTTGGGCCCTTCTTGAATTAAACAATAGTAAAATCTGAAGAGAATGGACATACCACATATTTCTCATCTGAGGATATCTTTATTTCTTATTCTGTCATATTTTTAACACTTCTTAAGATCAGTTTATATCCAAACTATTATTCAGACGCATGATAACAGCCAGTAAAATGAGTTTCTAATTCTGAATGGGGACAGGTTATCAATAAGGTGCATCATTCCAATGGTATCTAATCTTCAAATTCAGACTCATCTTCACCCCTAGTATCACAAACTGTTAACTTATTGAGAAACTGCTGAGCCTCTGGTGAAAGATGTTTTGCCAATTTTTGAACATCCTTTATTTTTGCTGCCTTTACACCAAGTTACCCACTGTAGAGTGGCACCTCTGGGTATGTAACAACCCTGGCTGAGGGCTTTAGAAGGTGGAATTTGGTTGTGACCTGAGCAGACATTTTTTTTGGAAACCTCGATGTCATTTCTGAAATCTGCACCGAATCTGAACACCTTGTATTTGCTGACTGTGTACTTCTCTCCATCCTTTCGGACTGACTTTTTATAAAACTGACCAAGGTGGGATTTGAAATCAAGCATATCATTCTCTGCCTTCAGCATGTAATCTTTTTTGCTTGTTTCTGGTCCATTCTTGTTCATTACGTTTTCTTTTCGGCCTAATCTCTTCATAACCTGAATCAAACTCATGCTGCAAGGGTGCTGCCATCCTGGATGACTAGTGCTGTCACCTATGGCATTAAGCTAAATCCATGCAAGAGAGGCCCAAGTCCCAGAGTTGGGCTCCTCTTGCACTCACACTCAATGCATTTTAAATGCTGTGAATAGTCAATACATTATTGTGAACTTGGGACCTTTATGCATACAATCAGATAGCTTGTCTCTTAAAGATCATTAAACATATATCTCAATTTTGAAAAATTGTGGACTTGGGCCCCTTTTGAATTCACCGATTCAATTGTATATAAATGATTCATAAGCCCAGTGATTAATTGGGTACATAATTTCAATAATTGCCTAGTTTGATGGTTATTATGTTTGTTACTTAGATATGAAAATATAAACAGGTTGAGGGATAGCTGATCAGCACCACCTGTCAACTTGGCTACAGTTATAAAACAAGAACAATCTAAGAGATTCTACACCCTTATCCTGCTGCAAATGTTTGGATTTTGGTTTCAGAATGTGCCTTAAATTCAGTCCTAATCCAGTTATATTTTACTCAGTTATTATCAATAAACTCAGAAAATTCCCTATATCTCTGTTTATAAAAAGGATTCAAATTGATCCAGAATCTGGTTCTGAATCAGGATATATTTGTTGAGGACAGTCTTATGGGAAAACCCTATCTCCTGTAAAAAATATCATGTACATTGGTATATTATTTCTTGACATACAAACGTGAATATACATAAATACAGGAGTAAGGCTAACAACCAGTGGTGTAAAGGGCAACTACCATGTTTTGTTATTTATAGGTTTCAAATTATTGCCAGTGAACAGAAAGTGCAGTATTTTGGAACATCCAACAGCTTTCATCCAGAAAGAAGTTTTTGATTTCCTGTGGCTAGAGTTATAAAACTTCTGTTTGTTTGCTGCTCAAATGCTGAACTATTTGTGTGTATGAGAGGTTAATTTTGAAGTGAAAAGTAAGAAGAAAAAGAATTGAAATTAATCTCGATAAAAGATTCCTTTAAATCTGACAATAATGAGACCATTTTTTGTAATATACACTTTAACAACCGGCGAACTATTCCGATTCTAGCCATATATTGCTCACCAACCAAAGATATCGACATTAACTTCCTTCAAAAATGTGTTAATCGTAAACCCAAACCAATTATTATTGGAGATTTTAATTCACCGCACACAGAATTAAGGGGTAACAGACACACGCAGAGGATCGTGCATAAAAAATTTTATCTCTAGCAATAAAATGCACTTAATTAATGACAATACACCTACACACTTCTCAGCCGCTAACGGCTCATACGATGTACTCGATTTCATCATCGCACCCAAGGACATGGTTAACAGAATATCTAACTTTAAAGTACATGATGAAATCACCAGTGACCACTTCCCCATGTTATGTATGATTCACCCGCGCCACCCTGCTGTGGCGTATGTGACTCCTTCCGCATTCACCTACACTGAAACAGACTGGCTCACTTTTAATGCCTCTCTGGACTCATACCTACCCCATCCAATCGAACATGTAAATAACAAAACAGAACTAGACAACTATGTTGATTAAATTACAGAAGCCATAAAGAAAGCCATAAAAAACACAATTCCTAAATCAAAAAGAAAACAATCACTTATTCAATGGACTCTTAACATCAGAAATTCACACACTAATAATCAAACGCAGACAATTAAGATGAACACACTACATCACATGCGATCCACACATTAAAACAGAAATCAATAGAACAAATACAAAAATTAAACAAGAAATTAAAAAAGTCAGAGAAAACAATTGGCATAACTTCTGTAAAAACTTAGAAAAAACCAAGAACAATCCAAAAGAATTCTGGAAAAAATTCAAGAGTATTGCTTCAGCAAAAACACAAATCACATGCTACAACATATCACACACAACAATAAAATCGCAAGGACGGACGAAGAGAAAGCTGACTTATTAGCTGACTATTACAAATCCTCTTTTAGCGATTTAAACTCGGTAGATTTCGACACACAACACCAACACCATGTCAACAACTTCATAAATACAAACCAAGCTTCATTCTTACCAGGATTCCCCAGCGAGACACTAGAAGCATACTCAAATTCAATCAATAGAAAAATAACCATAACCAAACTAAAGATTAATATCAAAAACTTGAAGAACACTTCCCCCGGACATGATCAAATACCAAATATTATTCTGAAAAAAAGTTCCACTCTCCTACTACAACACCTCACAAACATCATGAACATTTCACTAGTGACCGGGTATTACCCTGACACGTGGAAAAAAGCCATCATAACAACGATCCCCAAGAAACAAACTAATAGAACAAATCCAGATAATTTCCAACCCATCAGTCTGTTAAGCTGCCCTGGCAAACTGATGGAGATAATTATCTCCAACCGTCTCCTCCATTTTTGCGAATCAAACAACATCCTTCCAGAATCTCAAAATGCCTCCAGAAAAAATAGACAAACAACAGATCACCTCACATGACTCACTGAATCAATCTACAAAGCTTACAACAACAATCAAGTAACCATCGGGGTATTCCTTTGACGTCAAAAAAGCATTCGACAGTGTTTGGCACAACGCCATCATATACAAACTAAATCACCTACAAATAAATCCCATGATAGTCAAATGGATTTCAAATTTCTTAACCAATAGAACAGCACAAGTAAAAGTCAATAAAACTATATCCAAATTATTTAATATAACGGCAGGAGTCCCCCAAGGATCAGTCCTCTCTCCACTTCTATACATAATTTTCGTCAGTGACATACCTTGTCCAAATCTAACATACACACACAATTCACAATACGCAGATGACATCGCAATCTGGAGCACCTCCAGAAACCCAGTAATGGCCATGTCTCGCGTACAAGAATCACTAAACAACGTCTCAACATGGAGCAACAAGTAGAGGGTCGTGTTAAATCCAACAAAAACACAAGCAATCACCTTCTATAGAAAACTAAAGAAGCAAAGAAAAATCTAGAAAAATAAAACTATCACTTGGAAACACAGCCATTAACATGAGCAAAACATCACATTCCTTGGCGTCAATTTTCGACACAAAACTAACATGGAAAAAACACATAAACAATATACACTCATCAATCAGAAAATGGATTTTATATCTAAAGACTATAACTGGTAAACAATCGAAATGCGCACCGAATACCATTATACAAATATACATATAGAGTATATAATAGAGTATGGATGTCAAGTAACATACAATATGTCAAACAACAAACTCCAGAAAATCCAAGTGCAACAAAACAGAATATTAAAATCCGCATTCAGCCTACCATCATTTACGCCAACAAATTATCCACACCAAATTAGTAATTTACCAACTATAAGAGATAGAATAACAGAACTTTCTCTCAAATATTATCTAAAAGCAGAAAATAGAAACAAACTAACGGCATCACTACACAAATTATCAAGTGCACCAACAAAATACATATCACCTTACAACATATTTCAAGAATCACAATCCACTCAACAAAGAATCTAAATAAATAAAATCCATGTTATTAACATGAATTCCTTTTTTTCAGGTACAGGGCACACGACAGGCAAAACATTCGGCACCTGTCGTGTGAAAGTGGGTTTTCTCGGGGCACTCCCGTTTCCCCCACATCAAAATCTTTAGGCATTGGATTCCTAGATCCCAGCTCAGGCAACTCTTTTGCCAGACCCTGAATCATGCCATTTGATTTTATCTGGATTTGAATGAATTATATTCATGTTCACATCTGCCCAACTTCTTCTTTTCGGGACAGGTCCCGGCCTTTCTTTCCACTGCTGCCTTTGCCTCCACCCAAAACAACATTTAGAGAGACATCCTCCACCCAAAAAGTCAAGAATAATAACAATAATTAATTTATTAAATAAAATAATAATAATAAAAAAAAAGACTACCACTTAATCTTAATAACAATCCACGAAGGGGGACGAAGAGGAACCACAACGTTCCTGAACACCCCGGTTGGAGAGAGAACTCTTCTGATTTCTCTCCCTCTAAACTGAACCCCTGCCACGTTAGTTTAGTTTAGTTTAGTTTATTGAATTTAACAATATTTCAGCTGAGTAACTTCTTTTTATCTTTATATTTCAGCATGAATTTAACCTCCATTTGTTCCTTTTGTGGTCCATATGCTGATATAGTTCTCCATTTTTAACTTATTTTTTTATACTTTACATTCCATTTTCCCATGTTAATTGTTGTTATTGTATAACTTAATAGTTGTAATATTTAACTTCATTGTTTTCAAGTTTGTGCTTCCAGCTACAATCTATATTTTCATATAGTCATAATTATACCTTTTACTGACTCACTGTGTCTTCCATGGGGTCATCCCATAGTTTGCGTACCATGATTGTGTAAAGTATTAAAAGTATTATATATTATGATTTATCTTGGACAAGCTTCTGATTTATTATGTTACATACTATAATTTCATGTAACTGGAAATTTTAATTTATAAGTCAACTGAATGTCGACATATATCAACTTTATATTTGCCAACAAAATTGATACACACAATTTTCTTTATTTACACCAATATATTTTAATATACAAATCATAAATTGTATTCTAATAACTATTATAACAAGTAATGATTTATATACAAAAGTTTTACAAACTTGCAAACAAAAATGACTCTTCTATGTGGTCTAGAACAGAATATTTTATCAGTGGTTTGTGATGAGTGAAGTAATTCTATGTCGATACACAGCTACATTTTACTTGATCAGAAGCTAGCTGGCTTCTTCACACAAGTTTTTTTTGCTGAAGTTATACAGTTTCTTTGTAGAAATACATCTGAAGTTAAATGGTTTGTAATGTTCAAAATCTATAAATATTCCCAGTCAAATTTGTGTATATTTTCTGATTAATAAGCATGTATCACAGTAATAGCTTCTGAGGTTTATAGTATACTAATTGTAGCAAACCAACAATATAAAAATGTCTCTTGGCACGTCTTTTTATAAACATTTAGGGTGAGGTCCTTGATAGTTTAATTGGAAGCAATATCTGAAGATTCATTAGTGCTTTCGTAAAACATGTATTGTTTGATTCTTACACTTGATAATCTTCTACAAATTTAGAGAATAGGTTGGACTTTTGCAATACACATTTAACAAAACAAGTTACATGCATTTCTAATTGTATATGAAATTGAAGCAAACCTAGATATTAAAATAAATATATAATAGTAAATCCATTACAAGTGTCATCAATTGATCTTCAGTGCCTGCTAGTTTTGAATTATGATAAATTTTTTTAACGCTTAAATATTTGTACCAGAAATTGTATTAATTTTTATTAATTTGTCAAAGCAAAAGAAAGTTTCACGTTAGCATAACAAACAGTGAGGGGTTTTGGCTTCATTAAATATTTTTAATTATAGTATCAGTTGTATTAGTTACATGATTTTTCATCTGAATTGATCATCTAAAAAAGAATATTTTGTTCAACAATGAAACCCTTATTATAGAATCAGTTATTTGTGAATTTTATAAATAGGAGTTGATGCATCATTGGATATCTTCTCAGTGCCTCATGTTTATTGTATAGAGTTATGCTCACTTTTTTCTAGTATAATAATGATAATGGTTTCTTGTAAACTAATAAAATCAGTAATTCAAACAGTTTTTCAAAACCTATCTAATCAGCAAATAACAATATAACATCACAAGTGACACTTCAAGCATAGGGGTGACATTTTCTCTAATACAAGTTTGACTTTTACAATTCTGGGCACAAACTTAAGTGTCAGTTGCAACATGGTAATTTCCTCTTCTCACAAGATTAGGTTTCTCATTTTGTGCTGCCTTCTGTTTGCAAACACTTTTGAATGCATGCCACAAGCCTCAATCATCCTTCCATTGGAATCCAAAATTCCAACATGACTCTCATCATGTGTCACCTCTCCAGCAATTGGAGAGCGCTTTATCACATGGCACATGCAACTTCCCTTTAGTGTATATTCCTGTGCGTGGTTAGGGGACCTCCCACGGAAAGTTCTGTTCTTTCAGTTTACCTCTTCTGGGATCTAAACATCCACCCACGTGTTTGCCCTGCATGGCGACTTGTGAAGGGGAGGGGAGGAGACGATCCTGGTGGTTGAGGAGTCCAAGCCTAACACACCACTTTGGCCTTGAGTTCATGTCGACAGGCAGTCTTGGGGTGGTCCCCCCATTGGTCAGTTGGCTGGTCCACTTGGGCTAGAGTCAACCAAGTACCAGTGTTGGAAGTTCTCAACAGATGTTGTGGACATTGTGTCTGATGCTGGTGTTTGGGTATAGTGCTCATGAAAACCTGGCATTACTGCAGTGTCCTTGCTTGACATTGTAGTGCATCCCTTAATAGGGCTCCATGGTGGGTGGGGTCAGTGGGCACCGAAATTTCCTTTTTCTTATGGATCCTCCAAATAAAAATTTAAATAAAATAGTGAGAAAACAGTTTGTAGGTAAACGACTACATCTTAATGTTTCTGAGCAGCAATCTTCAACATTCGTACCACCTGTTGTACCTCATTTTCTTATCTTACATTCTCTTTCAGAAAAACCTTTAGGGCAAATGTCCCCCTTTCTTCTTCAGAAGGGACTGGAGGGACTTGCTGGCTCTCCAAAGTCAGTAACGAATCTTCGATCTGGTGACATATTGGTGGAAACATCCACATCTCAACACAGTGAACTCAGGGATGTTCTTCTAATCCCTTTCAACAATAACTCCTCATGATTAATTCAAAGCAGCATGAGGTGTAACCTCAATAGGTATATCCTCGAGTCAGAGATTTTAGGTGGTTTCTCCACTCAAGGAGTTTCTGCAGTAAAACGTATCTACACTCGTAAAGATGGAGTCATAATGTCAACCAATATCCTTATTCTGACATTTACATCACTGTGTCCATCTACCACCATCAAGGCAGATCATCTTAATTGCAGGGTATGGCTGTACATTCCAAACCCTCTCTGATGCTTCCAGTGTCAGAGGTTTGGTCACTCAAAGACGTTATGTTGTGGTTCCCTTACATGTGCTCGTTGCGGTGGCAAGGACCATGATGCTAATGAGTATGAAACGGACCCTCATTGTGTCAGTTTATACTTTTAAGTATAAAAATTAATGCCATCACTGAACACCTCCCTCTCACTTTTGCAAACGGGCTCTATGTCAACAACTTTCACATCTCATGTTAGTCTTCGAACTTGAATTATATTGAGCTGCAGCTACAGACTGCCCTCAATCATTTACTGAAGTGGGCCAAGGCAAACAGCTTTAACTTTCTCTCTCTCTAAAACCGTTTGCATACACTTTTGCCGCCAGTGAGGTATTCACCCTGATCCTGAACTCTGTATCAGTGAAGTTGTGCTGCCTGTGGTCCTGGTGCTTATCTTTGACTGTAAGCTGACCTTCATACCACACATCAAGCAACTATGGGTCAAATGTACAAGAGCACTGAACATCCTCCGTGTTCTCTCTACCATCACTTGGGGAGCGGATTGATGTTCTTTGCTATAGATATATTGTGCTCTTATTCTATCGAAACTCAACTATGGATCACTGTTCTATGTCTCTACCAGACCCTTGGCCTTAAAGATGCTGGACTCCATTCATCATCAAGGACTTCAGCTCTGCACTGGGGCTTTCCACAACATCCCAGTTCAGAGCTTATACACAGAGTCTTACAAACCTTCTTTGCACCTCTGCCGTTACCAACTGTCTTTACTCTGTGCTTCAAAACTTCATTCATTATCAAAGCATCCTACCTGAGATTGTGTTTTCCTTCCTCCATGGGTCATGCTTTTTCAGAATGGATAGTCTGTCATTGCTCCTTTTGGCCTTCACATTCAGGCGCAATTGGACGAATTGGGTCTGTCCTCGGGTAACATTGCTGTATCCACTGGTCAGTCCATCCCACCATGGCTTATTACAGTCCCCAAATGTGACCTTTCTTTAATCATCTGAGAAAAGCAGATTCTCCCGATTGGAAGTACCGTCTTTTATTTACTGAACATCTTTCGAACAATATTTTCATTCCTATTTATACGGAAGGTTCAAAATCAGGTGACTCTGTGGGTTCTTTCATGGTTTGTTGCGGTTCGGTGGTTGTGTGCAGAATCCCCTCTACAGCTTCTGTGTTCACTGCTGAACTGTATGCCATTTCCCTAGTCCTGGATCACACAGAAGCTAAGCAGTACTCAAACTGCACTATTTATACTGGCACGCTTAATTCTCTACTGGCCCTGTAATCACTTCACGTTTGTTCACACCCTATTCTTGCCTATATTCCAAATCGACCAGCCCATTTCTCTTTAAAATCTACTTCTATCCAGTTTTTCTGGATACCAGGCCACGTTGGTATTCGCAGGAACGAGTTCATAGACATGGCAGCTAAATCTTTCTGCTCTGGCACTATCACTGCTGTGCCTATTCCATACATGGACTATGGTCCTGTATTCACGGCTTGGCCAGTGAGCAACACAAAAAGAAGCTTTTCCAAATAAAACCTAATATTGGACATTTGCCATCTTGTTTCCATAAGGATCGGAAGGAGGAAGTTGTTCTAACTAGAGTACACATTGGTCACAGTTTTTTAACTCATTGTTTTCTTTTATCTGGAACTGATGCACCAGTGTGTGTGTAACACTCGGATCACAATAAGCCACGTTTTACTTTCTTGCTGTCGTTATGACTCTCAAGGAAGGCACCATTTTACACATATTCTGTCCCAAGGTTTGTTCGTAACGTTAGACAGTGTGATTAGTGATGGTGACACTGTCCACCTTAGTGAAGTTTTTAGTTTTTCAAAGGACATTAATCTTTTTAATGCCATTTTAGTTTTTTAATTTATACATTAAACCTTTTTTAATGTGGTTCTATTTTAAGAATCACAGTCTCTCTAGTTCAATTTGAAATTAGAAAATGACCGTAACGTTAAATAACTCGACACCAGGACTGAAAAGGCCAATTTCAGGTGACTAACGCTGCTGTTTGAACTATCCATTTGAACTATCCTTTAGTCATCTTGGTGAGTTATTATTAAAATTTTGCTACACGTCTTTTAAAACTTTTATTACTTTACTTCTTAAAAATGGCTATAATGTCACATAACTCGGAACCAGGACTGGAAAGGCCAACTTCAAGTGACTGACGGTGGTTTTTGTACTTACCTGTTAGTCTTTCTGGCAGGTTATGACAATTACCATTATGCTGCAGAAAGTCTTTTAGGACTTCTCTTACTGTAGTGTTTCTCTTAATATTGTAGACTAGATACACACATTGGTTTTGTGCTATTTATGTTTTTTTTAAACTCTGTTTTGTTTTGCCTTAATTTCCTTTTATGAATCTTACTATATTTACTTTAATTTTACCTTTTTACCTGATGTTTGGCACAGATAGCCTTGCTGCTTTGTGCCGTAAAACACTAAATCAACCAACCAACCTACCACATGTGACTTCCTCTGTGCATCACTACTGAACTATCACTTCTTTTGTAGCAGCTGTTGCATTCAGATGTTCCTTTTTGTTTTGTTTCAAGTTAACTCAAAGTGGTTTTTCCTTTTTGCAAATTGTTTTTTGATCATTTCAAAACAATTTTCTCTAGACGTATAATTCTTCCAAAATTTTCCATGTTATTCCTCGTGTTTGCTGCATTGATTTACAAGGATTCTGTAACCACTTTTGATCCTTCTTCAGTGTCTGGTGCCACCTTGTTAGCCACAGGCATGGGCAACCAGTTGGTGGATATATCATTGCTTATTTGCTGGAAGATTGAACAGTATATGTATAAAGATATTTCTCCTCTTACTGCCCCCACCTTTTCCTGAACATTATGAGTCAGGCCAGGCTGATGATGATTTTGATTGTTTGTTTCCACTAATGTTTGCTGTGACTTCCTATTCACTACTTGAGGATTTCATCCTCATTATCTTCAGGAGTTTCACATTGAGCTGTTTTCATGGCATTGTGTGTTGGATTCTGTTCCAGAGTTTTTGGAGCTGTGAGTGCCCTTGGCCCATCAACAAACTGCCTTTAGTATTTTAATAGCTCATTTGTTGCAGCCTGGACTGAACGTGGAACCAGTTCTGTTTCCCAACCTTTCCCTTCCCAACTTTTAGTGTTCCCTTCTCACATGATTTACCAACAGCATTACTGGTAACTGTGAGGTCAGTTCTGGCCTAGTGTTAGTGCCTTTCCTTGATGTCCTAGTATGCACAGTGATATTAGAGAGATACATTGTCCTTTCATTTCCTTCTATTTTTCCTGGTTCCCATTTCTTTTCTTTTCCTTAGATACATTAGCATGCCAGTGTCTGTCAGATATAGTACAGGATCTCGTTGCACAACAGGCTATTGAACTAGCTCCACCAAGTTTGGGGAGGATTTTATTCCTGCTTGTTTGTGGTTTCCAAAATGGCCAGGTACTGGTGTCCTGTCATCAACTTCTTCTGTCTCAGTCAGTATGTACACACTTCTTGCTTTGCCATTCAAACATACCTTTCTCTTTGGTAAGGATTTTCTCCAGGCCTTTGAATGAACAAGACGGATGTTTCCAGCACCTACTTCCACATTCTTGTGGTGGACTGTTTATATCCTTGTCTTAGATTTGTTTGTGAGGGGTGTACCAATTTTGCATCGTACCTTTCAGCCTATCATTGGCTTTATATGTGTTTTGTTGTGTGGTCTGCACTTCCATGTGTGCATGGCTCACTGGGTTCTTTTTGTTCATTTCAAATGTGAATAGGTCCACTGACATGCATCAGCTTTTGGCTGAAGCTGCATTGGTGTGCTGATTGGCCAAATTAGAGTCATTCTTTCACCCTATTCAATACCTGAAAGATTTAGATCTTTTCTTCAACACTTATCTCATTCAGCCCTAACATTTCTTTTCCAGGTCCTTACTATGGAATGAGCCATTCAGAAAGCTTGTCTGTTCCCTCACTTTCTGCTCTCAAGATTCTATTGTTTTTGGGGACGTGGTCATTCATGACCCATTTCATACTCTTTGGCAAGACCCATATGCATTATTTTTAATGGTTCCTGCACAATTTGTGGAATTTCATCAATTTCTTTTCCAATGCTGGTTGTACAAAGACCACATGTCAGTGGGTGTCCATCTTTCTCCTTTGTGGTCAGATGTATTCCTTTAGGGCTGAGATACCTAAGTGGGTTGCCAGAAGTTTTTGGTTGTTAATCTGCAAAGGAAAGTTCTCCTCACAGCAGTGTTCTGGAACTCCTGGCTGTTTGTCATGCTTTTGATCATTTTCTTCCTTTTATCCAATGCCAGTTGGTTGTGATCCATTCCAGCAATTCTACTATGGTTGCTTATATCATTTACCAAGATAGTTTCAAGTCCAAATCCCTGTGTTTTCACTCTCTAGATATTCTTTATTGGGCCCTCACTCATCTCATTCATTTGATGGAGTGTCATATATCTAGTTCTCCATTCTCTTAGCTGATCTTTTTTCCAGCTGGTTCATGTTTACCCCACAGAGAGCCCTGCATCTTATTGCCTTTCAATAGCTCTGTTGGCATCTGGTTACACCCCACATTGATGCTTTTGCCACTTCCCTCAGTTACAAATTACCTCAGGTTTTATCCCTGGTTCCTCATCCTCAAGACTTGGTGGAAGATGCCTTCAGCCATTATTTGTTTCATAAATTTCTTTATATTTATTCTCCAATCCATTTACTTCATCAGGTGATCACTCTCATCCATAGTACTATATGCACAGTCCTTCTGATAACTTTTTTACTGGCTCACTCAACTAGGGTTCTCTCAGTTCCAACTACATGTGAAACCTCCTCTTCATCTTCTCTTCTGTTCTAACCTACTCTGTCAATCTCAGTCGCTGGTGTTCTTTCCCCCACTGCCCATCTTCTGTCTTCATGCCTATCTTTTATCAGTTCCTTGGTGAGGAATTTTGGTTTTTGACACAGAGTAGCTTCACATTCAGCTTGTTTCAATCACTCTTCTTCTTTTGTGGTATATCAACACATCTGAAGCATTTTTTACTCCTGGGCATTGACTAGTTGTTATTGTTGTGGCAGTCAAAGTAAAACTAAAAATTGAGATTCTGATTTACCTGTTTTTACTGAGTTGAAGTTTTGATATTCACACAATAAATGTTCTTTTTTTCATGGCTTTTCATACACCATTAAAATCATTAACATTTCCAAAATTAAAATGTTTATATAATCACTAAACAACATATTTAATATATTTAATAAATAAATAGACTGAATATTTTATGTATAGCATATAAATAACTAAAAATACGTTGGATTGGTATAATATGATGATTCTAGAGTCTTCATAGGTACAAAGTAAGCCGTCTAGCCCTGTTGATCAAAGATGAAAGAAAATATTCTTCTGATTGATTAAGTTACTTTCTTGTCTGCTTTTGGAAATAAACTATTTGAGCATGTGAGTTTGAGAAATTAAAATTATTTCTTTGTGAGAAAAGCATATCAAAAGTAGGAGTTATTGATAAAGTCTAAACCAAAACTGATACCCAATATTAAACCACTAGCCCCATTGTGCTATTAGTATGTCATGTTGGAAACTAGCCTAAATGCATTTTTTACTTCTCCCATGTGATAATATTAGTGTTGCTGTCAAACTATATTACTCCTAGAGTGATTTCTTTTTTGTTGTTATTTTTGTAGTTCAGTCATCTAGCTTGCAGTTACTTATAACTGCTATTTTTATAAGGTTTTTATTTTTAAAAGAAATATACCTTCCAGTAAATCATGAAATACTTTGGAATTAGCCACTTTCAAAGGTTAAGTATTTATTTTAACTTATCAATTAATAATCACATGTAGGCCTAAACAGAATTACTTTAAACTTTAATTAAATACTGATAAGCTGATATGAATTGTCAAATCAAAACAAAAACATCTAATTTCTGTTTTAGGCCACCTGTTAAAGAAATCTCTGTGGATGTTTTGTTTACTTTTCTTATCTCAGACATAATTTTTTATTGTGAAATAACAGCTTATCTTTACCAACTGAACAACATGAGATTTGGTTGTAAGCAAGAGAATGTATGAGGTTGTGATGATGTATCTTGTTAAAGTCAAACTATGAAATTTTCTACCTCATGCTCTTGAATAGATTATGAACTTTTTGTTTGTTAATGTTAAGAGAAATGAAATGTTTGATCATTTAGAAATAAATTTTTGTTATTTTGAAAATTCAACTGGTTAAGTTGATGAATAATGCTGTCTCTGCTTCAGAGTTTCTTTACAATATTGTGCCAAACTTACACACTGCACTTTCAAATGATTTAATTTTTTTTTATAATTTTGCTGATGATCTTTACCCAGTGAGAATGACAATTATTTCTAATTTTAAATCACTAAAAACAGAATTATAATAAAGAGAAATAATTGATAATTTCATTATTAGTTAGGTTCTGGTATCAAAACTGGAATGTGTGTACAAGAGTATATGTTTTGTATGTAACATTTGTAGACCCAAGTATGCACCTGAGGAGAGCAGTGAAGAGGAAAGTGAAGAGGAATTCCCCTTTGAACGAGGCCAACAGACTGTTGTTCCTGAGCCTCCAGAAGTGGACAAAGAGGCAGAAAAACACGATCCTAGGTTGAGAAGGTTACAGAGAAGAGAACAAGAAGAAGATGAAGAAGAAAGGTGATTTCTAAACATTTTATTGGTCAAATGAAACATGGAAAGCTGATGTTTATATATATTAATGTAATAATGAAAAAGGTTTAATTCAAACAGTTTTAAAAGTTGTTAGTCTAGAAAGCCATAACAATAGAACAATAAGAAACATTACAAAAATTATTGAAAAATATTGAGCATTTCATGTTACTATAAATGATAATTGTACTGAAAATATTATTGATTAATATGGTGTGTACTTAAGGTTAACTGTAACTCCCTCATTGTAATGGAAAAGTAATTTTGTAATAAGAGAGATTTTGATTATGTGATTACATTTTATATACTGTATAATACTCTACGTTAATGGGTTATAGTTTAAAATGTTGTGTTGCCTACTTAGTTAATTGAATTGCCTTTAAGATGTTTCTTAAGAATTTTCATAATATTATGTCAAATAACTGAAGTGGAAAAGCAAGTAATACTTAGTCGTATAATGAAGTAAGGTGTCGTTACACTGTAAAAGTTTGCTTTTACAGCTCTCATAGTCAGTTATGAATTTCAGTTGAGAAATGTGTAAAAGTATCATGTTATATTTTACATTTGTATCTCTTTATTTGTCATACTTGACTGTCTGTCATTCAGTATTAGAGCTCACCTACCACCTTCACTTCATCCAGAGTAGCCAAAATTCTGCTTAAAATCCTGTTCTCATATAATGCTAACACTGAATGCTATTGTAATAAAAATTACAAGTTCTTACATATTCTTAGACACTTTGATTTGAATTAAAAGTTTTTTTGTATGTTACAGTTAAGTATAACTTATATTATTTTTGCATAGTTATCTTTAAAAACTTTTGAGTGTTAGTTTTAACTGTGCTTCTGATTGTAGGATTGAGCGTCATCGTCAGATTCACGAACCTGAAGTAATAGCAACAGGAGATCAGAACGAAGAAGCTGGTGAGCTGAAAGAACCTACAATACGGTGGCGTGATGAAGAAGAAAGCAGTGATGAAGAAGAATTAGATGAAGAGGTGAGATAAATACATTTCATTGTATTACCATAATTAGGCACTTTATGATTGATAGTCACAAAGAAGTGAAAACATTGTCTTTTTCTCAGCATTTCTAACTTTCAAAAATTTATTTAATGTTTATTTAACTTGATTATGTACAACATGTTTTCCTTTAATATTCATAAAGTATAAGTATGTTCTTTTTTTTAACATTGTTGTAAAATACTGATTAAATGAAAATTCATTTGTCAAATTACCTTTTTGTGTATTTACCATATTAATGAATTGAGTATCTTATGAAGAAGTATGAGAGGAATAAATAACAAGGGTTTTTATTTTTGTAATGTAAAATTATACTTTTCAATAATAATGTGAGCACTGTTTATCAGCTATATAACTGTTGAGTAATTACATTATGTTAAAATTATTTTGAAACCTTGTCATATTGGTGCAGGTCTCCTTGCCTTGCCATATTTAGTCATGTTTTATCTGATGACCATGCATCTTAACATTATATCTTAAGCATAGTTTCTAGTGCATAAGGCCCCATTTTAATGTGATTTTCACAGCATACCACCCCTCTCTATACATTTACCATATTCCATCTAGTGAAGAAGTCTTCTCATCACCCATATCAACAGTTCAATCACATAGAAATCTGTAGGCACTTCATCTAGTGATTTGACTTGTATGTCTTTGTATTGAATAACATGAATATGCATTCTCCAGCTGCTTGACATATGTGATGATTGAGCAATTATATCATTGAAGTTACTTGTGTTGCTTTTCCAGATGGAGATTCGTCTTGGTTATGATCATAATACAATCTTGATACCTTTTGCCACAGACTGTAATGTTTGTGGATTTTCACCAGTTATGAGACCCCAAACTTTGTTTACCATGGCTGAGGTATAATTTGTTCGGGGCCTTTTCTCAGATGATCCTGGTACCCCAAGTTGATACATATTTCTTTGTTTTCTGATGCATTTAAATATAAGAGATATCCTATCTTTGATATTTTAAATCCATCATTTAAACACATATAATCTAATTATATGTGTATTTGTATAGGAAAGGGATGTTACATACTCCTCCCAAGAGTAACTAATATTTTATGGCATCACATTGTCTACAAAATTCCAAATAGTGTTAAAATCTTGTTCAGCTATATTCCATTTCACCTTAGCCATGTATTGATCATGGTTGTCACATGACTTGCTGATATAGGTATTCAAAATTGTGTTAATATAAAGTTCTCAACCCTCAGTATTCTAGTGGCACTTTTCACTATTTTATAAGGACATTTTCTTTAGAATTTTTTTGTAATATGTTTATAGAAATATTTATCTTTTATAGCAGTACATAAAGAAGTAAGTATACTGAAAATGTGAAATGTATTTACCTAATTGTATAAAAACTTTAAATTGATGCTAATAAATTAGTAAAACTGTGTTTATTCCATAATAACTTCTGTTCCTTTGTTTTATTAGGAAATAGAGAGAAGACGACTAATCTTAAGGCAGAAAGCTAAGGAAAGAGTTGAGCAAGAAGAAGTGAGTTGTTATGTTTATATTTAGACTGAATTGCTTAATAGTTTAGTTTTATTTGGACATTATTAATAGATGTAAGTTTCGTATTTAGTTGAATTGTACAAATAGCAATCATGAATTTTTCTTTATTTGTAAAATCTAATTAACAAAAATGGAATCACTGTTTCGAAAAGTAGAGAAACTGTTACGGGCTGTGTTTAGAATTAAAATAACCATGAAGATGTGTGTTCAGGAATTAATGGATGTTGAAGATGAAGGGAGGTCAGAAGTAGAAGAATCAGAAGAGTCTGAATATGAAGAATATTCTGATTCTGAAGAAGAAACTGGACCAAGACTCAAGCCTGTGTTTGTCAGGAAGTAAGTGTTCATGTTTGAGTTCTTCCTTTTTCAAATGACTTATGTTTAATACAATGTGTCTATCAATATAATTAGCAAAGTTTCTTTAACTGACATCTTATAAGATGTTTGTTTCTTATGTGACATATGTTTAATACTCATTATTTTAAGAAAAAAAAATTATATTTTCATAGGCATAAGAATAATTATTTTAAAAATCAAAAATGTTTATTATTATAAGTGTTAACAGGGTAATTGTAATGAAGATTGTTAAAACTTGCAATGATTTCCTAAGTGTCCCTCGCTGGTACAGTTGTAAATCTATGAATTTACAACGCTAAAATCAGGGGTTCGATTCCCCTCAGTGGGCTCAGCAGATAGCCCGATGTGTCTTTGCTATAAGAAAGCACACACACACACGATTTCCCAAGTAAAATAACCATTTTTAGAACAGTGGTTTCATTAGAATTTTTTCAGGAGTGTAGATTGAGTTTCACTCAAAGTGAAATTTAAAAATATGTCTAAAGTTAACACTAATTTTTATTTCATCTCAGTGGGTAAATGTATGTTTGTGAAAATAGTTTGTTTCTTTTTCTTACTAATTTAGAATTGCATGTAAAAACTCCCTAATGTAAGATGTAAACAAGACAGTTTATAATATTTGTTTCCATTTTATAAATGTAGAAAAGATCGTGTTACTATTCAGGAGAGAGAGAGACAATTACATAAACAAAAGGAACTAGAATTGGAAGTGAAACGCATGAATGAGGATAGACGTAGACAAACGTTGAAGGTATGTTTCATTTCCTTATAAGTATGAGTAACTTGAAAAGTGAAGCAAAGAACCACTTGTTATGTAACATTGCTATCTGTATATTAGATGCCTATAGTTTTAGTAAAGGTGCATGTGTGTATAGATTTCTGACTATGGAGGTTTAACTTACCTTAGTCTTCATAAATTTGCTTATAATCAGATTTTTGTGATGTTTATTACAAAACAAATTATCAAATTTGCAGCATGTTATTAAGCAAAAAAAGTTAATTTTATGGATGCTAATCTGTTAAAGATCATTGAAGATGAGAATCGGAAGGAAATTATGGGTACTGTTAAGCAAGAAGACCCTGTCATGACTGTAAATACAGATGATGAGAACGATGAAGCCGCTTATGAATCGTGGAAACTGAGAGAACTGAAACGAATCAAGAGAGACAAAGAAGAAAGAGAAGGGTATTGTCAGAATAACATGCTAGTTGTGTTCAGTTAGATTTAAACAACAGATTATAACTTCGAACTGTAACTTTGGAACTGAAATTCTACAATAACAACTTTATTACAGTCCTGTTACTTTTTATAAGTTGTTAATGGTAGTTTATGTTATCTAGATATTATACAACTAGTCAATGGCTTTAATATAACTTGGAGTTATAACACAGTTATGATTTTCTGCATTTTAAACTTAAGGGTAGTTATAATCGTGTCAGTCAATCTTGCTATTCTGTTAAGAATGAAATAGCCAGGTAGGTGGTTGGTGCTGCTCACTAGTGGCCATCCTTCTGGTTAATAATTTGATATAGCTATGCTTGACACTTGGGAGCCTTTGATCTGGAGATTTAGCCCATTTATTATACAGATGGTATTGGTCAGAAAATACAAGTATCTGTGTATTATTTGTCAACAGCATTAATGAAATCTGAATATCCTTCAACAACAATTCACTTATTACAAAATTTTGTTTATATTTTTAATGCTTTACTTTTAGATATATTTAATTTTCGGCTCTTAGGTATGAGAAAGAACGATTAGAAATTGACCGAATTCGTAACATGCCTGAAGAAAAGAGAAGAGCAGAACTTAGAAATATGCCTCGTGTGATTACCAACAAGCCTATAAAAGGGAAATATCAGTTTCTTCAGAAATATTATCATCGTGGAGCTTTCTATTTGGTAATCACCTGTTTTATTGTTTACTTCATCTGTAAGCATTATCATGAACATTTTACTACCATTTATTATCTCTTAACTGTTCTTAAGGCATAACAAAAATAATTAAACAATGTTTGGCTGCATATATTTTTATTAATTAGTCCTTTTTCAGATATGCATTCCAAAGTGTTTCTGAAAAGATTCAGATCTATCTTTTATTTTTCACAAATCATTGTCTAGAAGGTCTTTTATCCAATACCAGACCTCATGTACTTGGCTGTATGTATCAGCCAACAATATATTTGAAGTGCTAGATTTTATGTGTGAAAGAATTTTCAACAATTGTCAAGTAGAAGAGAGTCAAGCAGAGTATTGGTTCTTAACAAATTTATCAAAGCAAAGTAACAGGCTCTTGAGAGATATATCACCATGAGGCTAAGTTTGTTTGGTTATATTTTTCATTTCATCTCGTAGTTTTGCCCTTTGGATCCAACCAAAATTTTCTCTAACTTTCAATGTTTAAAAATCTGTAGAGAGTAAATTTCTTTTCCAACAACATGAGATTGCTGATTTGAATAAAATCGTTTCAGTTGACAAGATATTTGGAGGATTTCATGTGTTGATTGGAAATGAAAGTGTATTGACAGTCATTTCTGGGAAATTTTCTTATCCTCAATAATTTGTAACTTCACTGGAGAAAAGAGTCAATGAATATATGCACAATCCATACTTTATTTTTCTTCTCCCTCTGCAGTAGATTAGTTTCACCAACTTCTCACCTAGTTGGTACTTGGAAGAATGTATCAATGAACTATAGAAACCCTTTTTTAGTGTTGGAATTCAAGTAGTTTTGTAGGAATTGATATAAAGTGTTAATCTTCATTAATTACCTAAATATTGAAATATCTGAAGTATTTTGTGTGCTTTAAATAATACTAGGTGTATGATTCTTAATATATAAGTTAAGTAATACAGATGATTGTGCAGCTTTGAACGTTTTCTGTTTGTCGCAGAATGACGGAAGAAGAAGTGTTAAAACAAGACTTTTCTGCTCCAACACTGGAGGACCACTTTAACAAAACTATCTTACCTAAAGTTATGCAGGTATGTGTTCTTTTAATGTTGGTTCTCAGAAATTCACTACTTAGCTTAGTTGTGTCGTCTGAATATTGTGTTGATATTTGTTTGTATTCACATAAAGGAAATTGAAAACATCACATTTTTATTTAGATTGATTATTTCAGCATTGCTGTAATTAAACATAGATTGATGTATTGTAAATTTTGTGCATATTTAATGCACAAATGTATATATATATATATATATATATACAGAGTGTTCAGAAAGTCACTGTGCACTTCTATATTTATTAACAGACATGTTTCAATATAGAATACAGGAAGTAAATATGAATGACAATTATTAACAATGTTGAAAGTGACCCCCGTTGGCATCAGTACAGGCTTGGATCCTTCTTATTTTGTTTCTAAACACCACTATCAGTTGCTGGCTTGAAATAGACTGAATGAATGCTGATTACAAAACTGCACAGTGACTTTCTGAACACCCTATGTATATATATATATATATATATATATAGAGAGAGAGAGAGAGAGAGAGACATACACACACTTAATATATCAAATTACTTCAGTTTTAGTCACCCACTTGTACCACAGTAAGTCTACAAATTTACAACACTAAAAGCAGGGGTTGAATTCTCTTCGGTGGACTCAGCAGATAGCCCGATGTAACTTTGCTAAACAAAAAAAAACACACACACTTCAGTTCTAAGGTGTATTAAGAAAAACGTTTGTATTTTATGAATACACACGTCTGATACGAAAAAAAACAAACTTCAATGCAATACTTAAACTGTGTTTTCCATCTTCCAATCAAGGTTAAGAACTTTGGAAGATCTGGTCGTACAAAATACACACATCTTGTTGACCAGGACACCACCCACTTCGACTCTCCTTGGATATCAGAAACAGCACAAAATGTGAAATTTCACACCAACCAAGCAGGTGGGATGAAGCAAATGTTTGAACGACCATCTGCCAAGAAGAGGAAGAAATGAAAGGGGAAGAATGTTTATAAAGATTTGTGGATACCTGCATATTGTTGTGCACATCATAGAAGCATTTGGGCTCTTCATGTTGAATTCCCATTTGTACCAACAGAATGTGATTTAAAACGTGAATTTTATGAAAAATATAGATTTTTGTGGGATTTCCACAAAACTAGTTTTGACAGCATAATGAAAATGTAATATTTGTTTATTGGTAAAAATACATAAAATGGCCTTAACATAGTACATAAGATTGCCATTGATTTAAATCTTTTAATATTTAAGTATATAACACACGTTAATGGTTAATTGCAAGTTAATATTTAGTAATAAACCTTTTGAATTATCAACTGACACCTACTGCAGTAAAAATAATATTAACATATTTTAAACCACTTGACATGGGTTAATTAATGCATTAATTACATTACCTAACACAGATCAACCAACACATTAATTGAAACTGACACGTCAGCACATCAACAAAACCCTTGATTGAGGCTTTTTGACAAATCAATACAACACATGATATGGGTTACTTGACATGTAAAAAACACATTACTTGCTTGTTGAGTCTATGTAATTTGTGTGGTTATTTGTATTTAATGACAACACAAGTTTGTATAAACTTATAATTCTGGAGATCTTAAAGATCCAAAGTTAAATTTTCTTTACAAATTACACATTCAAATAGTAAGAGAATCATTTTACAAAAGGCTAAAATGGAGTCAAGGAAGAGTGACCTCACATGGCCTCCCCACTTCAGCCAGTGACTCTACACTATGATGCAATTTCGGTATATGTGTTTATGCAGACTGGCTAGAAATGTTTGAAAGAAGCTACAGTTTGGAGCCTCACAAGTAGGGAGGCTACACCAACAGCCTTTTCCAGTAATGCTTTTGTCAGCCCATTACTGTTGTGCACTTGCTGCACTAAATCTTTATTTTAGTATATTTTAAGCACTTATTATACACGTTTTAGCTATTTTAATTCTATACATCTTAGAAAAGGTATGTTTAATAGATCAGGAAAATGTTCTTTTCACCCATTTGGAAATCACTAAAGTCAGTTCTTTTACTGCTGTATTTATTTGTATCACAAGAAACAAAGGATCAGTGGGAATAGACTAATGTATTTTGAAGTTTCCAAAGTCATCCAGTGTATTAGAATACTTTCTGTAGTACGTGTCAAACAATAAATTACACTAGAACATTTTAAACTGTGGTTCTTAAAGTAACTCGCTCAGTTATTGCTGAGAGAACATAATCTGAGGAAGCCATCTTAGTGACATTTTGAGAATTTGAATAAAATGTTTTAGAGCATTTGGAAATTTAATATCACTTTTAGTAATAAAAAAATATAATTTTTTACTTCTGTTACTTGAACAAACAATAATTAAGTTTTAAAAATATATTTTATGAATTGTAATTCAAGTCTGTCTAGTTTTCAAAGGATTATCGAATTTTCTTTGGTTTCTGTCCAAAATAAGATGTTTTTTTTTCTGTAAAAAAGTTGGTTTTTAAAGTGAAAACGTAACCTTTGTTATGTATTTCGGTAAAAGAAAATAAACTAAACCAAAAATGGGTGAAAGAAAATCCAGTAAATAAAAACATTATTTTTTTTCTCATTGTTATTGTTTCAAGTTAATGCTCGTGTATTGTATTTATGTAATATTATGTTTGGTTTTGTTGTTTCATTTACGTGGTGCTATATTTTTTATAGCTGCACTATAAATACGATGTACTGAACTTGTTAACTAATCTGATATACCGTAGTTTCCACTGCAACATGCTTCTACGAGGTATGGAAAAATCAGTTTTGCAGCATACAGCTTTTCTTGGACCTTTTGTAATACGTATGTTCGTTCTCTGAAACCTCAGATTAAACCTCAAGTTCATCAGAGTGGTATCGGTGGGCTAGACGTATATATTATCAAATGGGATTTCTATCGAATACAGCCGGTGATTTTGAGGTTGAAAGTTTGCGAGTTTTGCCGACTCCAAATCTTGTTTGTTATTTTGTTAACTGCACTGGCAGGTATGCCCATTTTTATCGTAATAGCCCTTTTGGGTTAGAAGGTGTTCAGGCCTTGCATGGCGAGGTGATTTCGCTTCGATTCCCTGTCACACCAAACGGTCAATCCCACTATTCGTCGATAAAAGAGTAGTCCAAGAGTTGGGAGTGGGTAGTGATGACTAGCCGCTTACCCTCTAGTCTTATAATGTTAAATTAGGGACGGTTAGTGCAGATAGCCCTCGTGTAGCTGTGAGCGAAATTCACAAGACAAAACAGAAGGTTTTCTTTGTTGATTGTAACTTTCACTTTATGGATGCGGTCCTCACTCAAGATTCACTTGGAGTATAACCTCGAAGCCCATTAATGTCATAAATAAATGTTTTCATTTGGTACGGCGACAGGTTTGTGTATTTTATTTTAATATATCCTTTGGATCTTCTGTGTATATGTACTTTCTCGAATGTGTTCATACTGTCAAGCAATAAAACTATTCGTGGTGGGACTGCACTGTTGAAAATTCAAAAAAAAAATGTAATTACTAACTAAACATATCTAAGTTGGAAGTGTGACAAACACTGTATTAACATTGTTTATTTGAAGTTACCCACAAAGCAACAAAGTGGGTTTTATGTGTTCTACCTATCAACAGAATCGAAACTTGATTTGGATTCTAGCGTTATAAGTCTGCAAACATGCAGGGCCAAGTGTGTTAAGGCGTTCGACTGGTACTCCGAGGGTCGCGGGTTCGAATCCCGCTCGCACCAAACATGCCCTTTCAGCCGTGGGAGCGTTATAATGTTCCGATCAATCCCACTATTCGTTGGTAAAAGAGTAGCCCAAGATTTGGCGGTGGATGGTGATGACTAGCTGCCTTCCCTCTAGTCTTACACTGCTAAATTAGGGACGGCTAGCGCAGATAGCTCTCGAGTAACTAACTTTGCGGGAAATTCAAAACAAACTGCAGACATGCCGTGGTGCCACTTATCACCTGCCTGGATTAACATAGCACCCACACATGTACAGAAACTTCAACGTATACAAAATTCAGTACTAACTTCAGCATATAAAGTACCACGTAGCACCTCAACCACATTCATGCACAAGTATGCAAACATAGATACAATATTTGAAAGACTCTTGCATAATTCTCTAAAATATTTCAATAAGAATTGGCATAAAAATGACTTAATGTGTGATCTCGACAGATATCACGTACATGATGTAAATGGTCCTAAATACCTCTCCCCTTTTAACATATATTTAAGAAATGTAACACAAGCTGGCCACTATGCACTAGACACTTAGTCCTGGTTTCTTTTTATTATTATAATTATTATTTTCTTTTTTTTAGTCATTTTTTTCCTCTCTTTTTGAATTATTATTCAACACTTGAATAATAATAATTATTATTATTCTTTTGTGTGTGTGCGTGTGTGTGTTACTACAAGTAGTAATAGCATTCTCTCTATCGAGAAAAAGGAGAAAAATACAAATATATATATATATATATATATATATATGAAAATACAAAAAAATGAAAAAAACAACACAAGAGAAATAATAAAAGGGGGAAAAAAAACATCTTGTTCGTCCATGCATGGACTGAGCCCTGAAATGGGCCTGAGTATGTTGTTATACTTTTAATCTGGCCCAAATCTTAAAAAAAAAAAAACACCCTAAAGACAGACGCTATAATCGTTCGGGAGGGAGGAAGAGGTCAAATGTACCTGACCCTCCTGGGTATTTAACAACATCAATTCCCAAATACCGACACAGTGGAACGATGGTGCCACTTAGGGACGTATTAACATAAACAAATTGTCCAAACATTTAACACACTTTCCTGTACTTGTAAATTAGATTATTTATAATTTAACGTTATAGAGTGAAGTTGAAATTATTTTGTTATAAAAACAAAGCAGAATAACGTGCATCTGTGAAAAATGTTTTAGTATAATATATTTTAATTAAAGATATAACAATATGTCAACAGATGGTGCTGTATTCATTATATCGGCTTTCTTTGTGCAATTGGCAATTGTACAGTTATTTACTTAATCAGAAAAACCACATTTAACATGACTTAGTAGATCCAAAATTAACTATTGTTGAATATACATCTTTATTGGACCGTAACATATTTAGAAATAGTGTTTTAGTAGTGTTTTGTTTTTAAATAATTGTTCGTACAAATCGAACTAAGAAGAAAGCACTCGCCGAGTGAGACCCGAACATGGAGTTAAGTACTTCTTGTAGAATTATTAATGTTTATTTTGTTACTGGACCTTTCTAAAGACTTGTAATCCTAATAACGTTGTTGTTTGATTATCCATCAACTTACTCTGTTAAATTACTTTGTTTAGAAGGAATCTGGTTTATTATATTGTTGTTATTGGTAAGAAGAGAGCTCGACATAATTCCTGGCTCTCACTGCTACTGAGTTAGATGTGGGACTTTCTGATGAAATACAGTAACTATTCCATACCTAAAGAATGCCAGTGAAGCAGAGGACCAGGAGAGTTGTTACTTGCTACAATTTGCAATACGATTGCCAAGACAGGCCATTCATAGAAGATATGTGTAACAATATCGTGCTCCATTGTAAGGTAGATGCAGTAATCGAAAATGATGCCCCTATAACTATTTACATGAATAATTGGAACTTGTCTTTCATGATATTTTACGCATGTATGCAAAATATTTTACCCATATAAATAATTGAAGGAAGTCTTTGGTTATGAATGACTTTCAAGCTATTTATTATTGGATTAACGTATACTGTTACAACATTCACCAGGTTAACCCGCTATCATTAGATGCAAGAACTACAAGTGAATTCACAATCTAGATAACACGAAAAACTAGCTGATGGATACACTGCTATTTGACTGGTTGGGTTTACCAAGACCTGCAGAACATAAGTGGGAATCCTCAATGGCCGCGGCGCTTGAAATTCGTTTTGGTTAGATTAGAGTAAATTAAACTACTTTTGCCATTTTATTAGCTATATTTTTGTGCACGCGTATAACCGATTTAAATTTATTACTCATCAGGATCTCTTATCAGCAGGATTGGGTTAAATTAACCTGTAAGATCTGTAATGTGGTCAAATACATTACTCGAAATGGTTTGACCATATTAGTTCAAAACTGTAATTAAATATCAAATGTGTCGA
>NW_027467813.1:0-36133 GCF_004210375.1 Tachypleus tridentatus
TGTGGTCGTTGTCTACACAAAATAGAAAATCATAAAAAATCTTAATTGTATCTTATTAAATTAAGGTAGTAACATTAAAATGTATTTATCCATGATGTTAAGCATGTTAATGTTTGAATATATTTGTTTGCTCATGATTTTAAGCATGATAGTATTTTAATATGTTAATTTACCTATAACATTAAATGTAGTAACATATAATGTATCAGATTGCCCATGATGTTAACTCTTTTAAAGTTTGAATGTTTTGGCTACAAGTATAATTTTTTCTTTAGTGTATTATTACATTATCATGTGTTATATGTTTGTTTTTTTCTTTACTGTATTTTTTACAGTATTGTCTTCTAGTTATGTAGGGCACTTTGTTTTGCTTCTGCCTGTCTGGTTATCTCAAAATTGATGGAATGGATTAATTTTGCCAAACTTGCATACATATTTTTGGTCATGATTTACATTTGAAGGTAAACATGAAAAGGTCATTTGCACATTTTGTCGTAGTCTTTTTTACAGATAGTACTTTGTGTGTGGAAAGCATTAATGTATAACATTAGTGAAGATGTAGGTGGTTCATAAACAGTCTCTACTTATGTGATATAATTTATTTTTAGGATTATGATATTAGTGTTATACTAATCTGATGCTATGTCTTTTAAGAACTGTTAGATTTGCATGAAACTATTTTGTCTGTTGTGCAGTACTTGGGGTTAAGTAATTCATATTAATATGATTTGTGTAACTTCAACACGTTGTTACAGTTCATGTCACTACATTCAGTCATGCTATGTATGACAACTGTACTTCTTAACAACAGTCTTGTAGCATTGTTTTTATTTCATGAAGGTATTATATCCAAACACACCATTCTTCACTGCATCCTCTCCTTAAGCCTGTGTATGAGAATGACAGTTTCTCAGTGCTCATTTCAATAGTTAATACCATATTAGGGTATGTGGATGACTCTTGTCACTGACCTTTGAGTCAGTGGATTTTCACCTGTTACAACATGCCACTCTTTGCTTACAACTGTTGGTTTATGACTTGATGCAAGTTTCTTTCTGAATGGTCCTGTGGTCCAGTTTGATCCATATTCCTACACTTTCTGGTATCATTGAATACTCAGGGTATACTTGTCATGGAAAATCTAAAGTAATTCTTTTGACCAAAGTGTATGACTATTTTGCATAAGAAAGAGCTATTATATAACTATTAAAAAAATGGTCAATTTCTGTGGCTTCACACTGTGTATGAAATGGTAAACAATGCCAACATGGAGTTCTGATACATATCATTCCATTGTAACTTTATATGTATCATTTGTAGTTATTATGAGACTTTCTGGTTTGCATATACAAAATAGTTTCAGTATAGCATTATCAATCTTGCATTACATTAGATTTGTACAACTTCTATAGGACAAATACAATAGTAAATGATCCTAATGCAGCCTATTGGTACAATAGCTTTTTCAATGTGTGCTCTTGTGATAGGATTTTGGGAAATAATTGTATTTATTATTTCAAATTAATATAGTAAAAAAGTCAAAATAATCTGTTTAAAATATATCAGTTTTTATAATGGCACATGTAACATGTATTTGATTACTGCTCCCATGCCATTAAATTGTTACAGGAAACCCTCACAGGAAAATATGGGGAAGACAGCAAACTTATCTATGACCTAGCAGACCAGGGAGGTGAACTTCTGTCTCTTAGGTACGATCTCACTGTACCATTTGCTCGTTACCTAGCAATGAATAGGATCACCTGTTTCAAAAGATACCAGATTGCCAAGGTTTGAGAGAGAATCCTGTCACGCAGTCGGGAAGGTATAGAGAATTTTACCAGTGTGTATGTATCCAATCCTATCGTGGGAAGTACAGTCTAAATAATTATACTTGTGTGTAAGTATCTGATACTGTAGTGGGAAGTACAGTCTAGAGAATGTTTTGAGTATGTAAGTATCAGATCCTACCATGGGAAGTACAGTCTAGAGAATGTTTTGAGTATGTAAGTATCAGATCCTACCATGGGAAGTACAATCTAGAGAACTTTACCTGTGTATAAGTGTCTGATCCTGTTGTGGGAAGCACAGTTTAGAGAACTTTACTTGTGTATAAGTGTCTGATCCTGTTGTGGGAAGCACAGTTTAGAGAACTTTACCTGTGTATAAGTGTCTGATCCTGTTGTGGGAAGTACAGTTTAGAGAACTTTATGTAAGTGTCTGATCCTGGCGTGGGAAGTACAGTCTAGAGAATGTTTTGAGTATGTAAGTATCAGATCCTACCATGGGAAGTACAATCTAGAGAATTTTACCAGTGTGTGAGTATCTGATGGTTTCTTTATGTGTACACATTGCTCATATGAGTACACTTTGAGATGTGTACATAACTATTAATGTGTGGTTCTAGTTCCTTGTTCTTTAACATGTACACATAGTAGTTACTGTTTAGTTCTTTACTTGTATAACAGTTGTTAATACTTGGCATGTCCAAAATAGAAGATAATGTTTAGTCTTGGTTAATTATTCTGTGTTATGTGCACATCATTGTTTGTTTGTAGTACCAGTTCTTACTCCTCATGTCCATATAGAAGATAATGTTTAGTCTTGGTTAATTATTCTGTGTTATGTGCACATCCTTGTTTGTTTGTAGTACCAGTTCTTACTCCTCATGTCCATATAGAAGATAATGTTTAGTCTTGGTTAATTATTCTGTGTTATGTGCACATCATTGTTTGTTTGTAGTACCAGTTCTTACTCCTCATGTCCATATAGAAGATAATGTTTAGTCTTGGTTAATTATTCTGTGTTATGTGCACATCATTGTTTGTTTGTAGTACCAGTTCTTACTCCTCATGTCCATATAGAAGATAATGTTTAGTCTTGGTTAATTATTCTGTGTTATGTGCACATCATTGTTTGTTTGTAGTACCAGTTCTTACTCCTCATGTCCATATAGAAGATAATGTTTAGTCTTGGTTAATTATTCTGTGTTATGTGCACATCCTTGTTTGTTTGTAGTACCAGTTCTTACTCCTCATGTCCATATAGAAGATAATGTTTAGTCTTGGTTAATTATTCTGTGTTATGTGCACATCATTGTTTGTTTGTAGTACCAGTTCTTACTCCTCATGTCCATATAGAAGATAATGTTTAGTCTTGGTTAATTATTCTGTGTTATGTGCACATCATTGTTTGTTTGTAGTACCAGTTCTTACTCCTCATGTCCATATAGAAGATAATGTTTAGTCTTGGTTAATTATTCTGTGTTATGTGCACATCATTGTTTGTTTGTAGTACCAGTTCTTACTCCTCATGTCCATATAGAAGATAATGTTTAGTCTTGGTTAATTATTCTGTGTTATGTGCACATCATTGTTTGTTTGTAGTACCAGTTCTTACTCCTCATGTCCATATAGAAGATAATGTTTAGTCTTGGTTACTTCTTCTCCCACTTTGAATATTGTTAATGGTCATGGTTGTATGATCTTTTCCAAGAACAGTTACTGTTTAGAAATTGTTCGTTATTTCTAAAGTGCGTATATATATTTTGTTGTGATGTGTAGTTAGTTACTTAACATGTAGCACATTCTGTGTAGTCATGGTTCTTAACTTTGTGTTCTTAACTTTATTTAGAAGGTAATGTTTCACCATATTTCATGTAAGTACTGTTAAGTTGTAGTTAATTATTCACTAACATGTAGATATGGTGGGTAGGTGATGCTTGAATTCTTCAATTCATGCATACTTGGATGTTCATGTTTAGTTCTCTTTCACCATCCCTTGATGCATATGCACGATAAATAATATTTTGATTATGTTTAGTTTTCTTTAACTTACATTTGACAATCATTTATATATATCCTACATTAATTCTATATGTCCACATCTTACTCTGTGTTATATGGCAGTATATTTTGTACCCATTTATTTAGAAGGTAGTGCTTACACTTCATTTTGAGCTTGTGTAATTTAAATGTGTTCATTACCTGACATGTTATGGGGGCACTGTATTGTTGCAGTGTCTTATTCACCCTACAGCTTCCTAACAATAGATTGGTTTCTAATCTAGTTATCTGCCATATAATGCTCTTTCCTTGAGACATGGTATTGCTCACTCCACTTCCCTGTTGATATAGTTATCCCTTTGTTCCTCTCTTTTCACCCTCTAGCTCCATGTGCCATTGTAAAGGCTGTGTTTTTAATCTAACTCTTTTCTGTTCCCATTTCCATTTCACTTCATTACATTGTCACTTATTTCTCCTTCATCAAATGATGGTTCTCCTGTGATCTGTAAGTCCCTTCTGCCTTTCTTGATTCCACAATTGCCTTTCTTCTCTGCTTCCATCTAATCTCTTTCATTTCATCCTTTTTCCTCCTCAGTGTAGATTCCTGTACATGGTGAGGGGACCTCCCAGGGAAGGTTCTGCTATTTCAGTTTACCTCCTCTTAGATCTAAACATCCACCTACATGTTTGCCATGCATGGTGACCTGTGAAGGAGAGAAGAGGATCCTGGTGGTTGAGGGGTCCAACCGTAACACACCACTTTGGCCTCGAATTCCTGTAGATGGGCAGCCTTGGAGTGGCCCCCCTTGGGTCAGTCAGCTGGTCCACTTGGGCTAGGGTCAACCAAGTACCAGTGTTCTCAACAGGTGTCATGGACATTGTATCTGATGCTGGTGTTTGGGTATAGTGCTCACAAAACACTGGCATTGCTGCAGTGTCCTTGTTTGACATTGTAGTGCGTATCTCCACTCCTAAAGATGGAAGTATGATGCCAACCAATGTCTTCATTCTCACATTTACATCACCACATTCACCTGCCACTGTCAAGGCAGGTTATCTTAATTGCAGGGTGGACCACCTGATTCGACTTGAAACGTTAATCAGAGAAGCCTTTCTCAAAGGACAACATCTTGTATCAATATTCCTTGACATTGAGAAGGCTTATGACACAACATGGAGGTATGGCATTTTATGAGACCTCCATATATATATGAGTTATGTGGCCATTTACCCATTTTATTAAATATTTTTTAATGGACAGGAGATTCCAAGTTCGTGTGAGTTCAACACTTTTCCTTTCTTTTATACAGGGACTTGGAGTTCCTCAGGGCTGTATTTTGAGTGTCACACTTTTCAGTATAAAGATTAATGCCATCACTGAACAACTCTCTGAATACCCTGTTGGTGGCAAAAGTGCATGCAAATGGTTTTAGAGAGAGAGAAATTAAAGTCATTTGCCGTGGTCCACTTCAGTACATGATCGAGGGCAGTTTGTAGTTGCTGCTCAATATATTTCATGTTCGACAATTGACATGAGATGTGAAAGTTGTCAAACATGAGATATATTGAGGGGGCAACTACAAACTACCCTCGATCATGTACTGAAGTAGCCACGCAAATGGCTTGGCTTCTCTCTCTCTAAACTCATTTTACGCTTTTGCTACCAACAGGGTATTCACCCTGATCCTGAACTCCGTATCGGTGAAGTTTTGCTACCTGTGGTCCCTGAGACCAAGTTCTTGGGGCTTATCTTTGACTGTAAGTTGACCTTTATACCACACATTAAGCAGCTACGGGTCAAATGTACAAGAGCACTGAACATCCTCCGTGTCCTCTCTACCACCAGTTGGGGAGTGGATCGATTTTCTGTGTTAAAGATATATCGTGCTCTTATTCGATCGAAACTCCACTATGGATCACTGGTCGATGGCTCTGCCAGACCATCAACCTTAAAGATGCTGGACCCCATTCATCATAAAAGACTTCAGCTCTACACTGGGGCTTTCTGCACCTCCCCAGTTCAGAGCTTATACATAGAGTCTCATAAACCTTCTTTGCACCTTCACCGTCTGCAACTGTCTTTACTATATTCTTCAAAACTTCTTTCCACTTGGGGTTGTGTTTTCTTTCCTCTGTGGGTCATACTTTTCAGAACAGACAATCTGCCATTGCTCCTTTTGGCCTTCACATCTAGGCAGTTGGATGAATTGGTCTGTCCTGGATAACATTGCAGTATCCATTGGTCAGCCCATCCCACCATGGCTTATTACAGTCCCCTAATGTGACCTTTCTTTAAGTCATCTGAGAAGAGCAGATACTCCCAATTGGAAGTACCCTCTTTTATTTACTGAACATCTTTCGAACAATCTTTCCATTTCAATTTATACAGATGGTTCTAAATCAGGTGACTGTGTGGATTCTGCTATGGTTTATTGTGGTTTGGTGGTTACATGCAGAATCCCCTCTATACTTCTGTGTTCACTGCTGAACTGTACGCCATTTCTCTTGCCCTGGATCATATAGAAGCAAAACAGTACTCCAACTGCACTATTTATACTGACTCGCTTAGTTCTCTACTGGCTCTGGAATCGCTTCACGTTGGTTCACACCCTGTTCTCGCTGATATTCAAAACCAACTGGCCCATTTCTTATTAACATCTACTTCTATCCAGTTTTTCTGAATACCAGGCCATGTTGGTATTCATGGGAATGAGCTTGCAGACACAGCAGCTAAAGCTATCTGCTCTTGCACTATCACCGCAGTGTCTATTCCAAACATGGACTATGATCCTGTATCCAAGGCTCTGCTCCATGCCAGCTGGCAGTCGACTTGGAGTGAGCAATGAGAAAACAAGCTTTTCCAAATAAAACCCTATATTGGACATTGGCTGTCTTGCTGTCATAAGGATCGGAAGGAGTAAGTTGTTCTAACTAGATTACATATTGGTCACAGTTTTTTAACTCATCGTTTTCTTTTATCTGAAACTCATGCACCAGTGTGTAGTGTATGTAACACTCAAATCACTGTAAGCTACATTTTTCTTTCTTGCCATCGTTACGACTCTCAACGACGGCACCATTTTAAACATGTTCTGTTCCAAGGATTGTCCATAACATAAGACAGTGTTATTGGTGACAGTGACACTGTCCACCTTGATAAAGTTTTAGTTTTTAAAAGGCCATTAATCTTTTTAATGTCATTTAAATGTTTTATATTTATTCAATAATCCTTTTTTATTGTTATTCCCTTTAAAGTATCACAATTTCTCTAGTTTGATTTGAAATTAGAAAATGGCCATAACATTAAATAACTCGACACCAAGACTGGAAAGGCCAACTTCAGGTGAATAACACTGCTGTTTGAACTACCTGTTAGTCATCCTGGCAAGTTATTATTACAATTTTGCTATATGTCTTTTAAAACTTTTATTACTTTACTTTTTGATAATGGTTGTAATGACACATAACCCAGAACCAGGACTGGAAAGGCCAACTTCAGGTGACTGATGGTGGTTCTTGTACTTACCTGTTAGTCTTCCTGGCGGTAATTATGATAATTACCATTATGCTACAGAAAATCTCTTGCAACTTTTCTTGCTGTGGTTTCTCTCCTAACATTGTTGACTAGATGTCAACATTGGTTTTATGCTATTTATGTTTTTAAATGCTGTTTTGTTTTACCTTCATCTCCTTTTATGAATTTTACTACATTTACTTTATTTTTTACCTTTTACCAGACGTTTTGTGCAGATAGCCTAGCATCAACCAACCAAGCTATTTCTTCTTTCCTCTGTACACATTTCTAATTTCTTATTTCCATCTTCTTTCTCTTTCTGGCTGTTTTTCCTTCCTTCTATTCCATGGTAGGAGTACCTGGTCTCCCCTTTTCTTCTCTATTCTCTCTTTCTATTTTTGATGTTCTTTGTGTGGTGGATAGATGCTCTTGTCCTTTATGGGTCAAACAGTGTTTTGTCACATCCTCTGGTGGACAGATGCTCTTGTCCTTTATGGGCCAAACAGTGTTTTGTCACATCCTCCATCTTCATTGTTCCTGTTGCTGTTTTTTCATATTTCAGACAAGTCCTCTGCTTGAGCTCTCTCTTCATTCCCTGTTATGGGATAAATCTGGAAACTTTTCCTCTCACTGTGGACTATTGCACAAGTACACATTAACCCAATAAAAACAATGTGAAGTATGTTGCATAACTCTTGTTATATTTTCTTCCAATAATAAAACCAGTGGAAATTTTTTTTTTAATTTTATAATAAGTTTCATAAAAGTATGTATTTTCAAAAATATATAATATTTAATTTTATTGTATTTTTTCTTACTGTTCCTACCAAAGCTTCAGTATTTAATGCAGTTGTTTGTGCACAAGCTCTGAATTGTTCACAAGCAAGATGGTTTTTGTGTCAAATAAAACCTACTATACTTATCTTGCAGTTTACACATTGCATATTCTCTGGAACCTATTAAATAAATATTAAAGGTTTTATTAAGAGAAATGTTTATATTTTATCTTTCACATTCTCTACCATATCACTAACTAAATCTATTACACTATGTAACACACATTTTGTTACTGGTTGGTATGTGTTTTTTCTTAATTCTTTATGTTGTAAAAGTACAGTAAATGGCCATTATTCCCTTCAAACTTTGCTTTTCTGACCTGGATAATGAAATTTAGAGATTAACCTATTTTCTATGTAAAAATGGGCAAATTTGCACATTTTCATTTACATAAGATCTGAATAAAACAACATATGAATCAAGATTTACACGTGTTTATACTAAAGTTATATAAAAATGAACAAAAACGTTTAGAAGTGAGTAGTTTTTCGAGTTTTGCAACTGTAATGTAAATCACTTTATAATGTAAATCAGCCCCCAAATATTGTCTCCCATCATGTTTTTGTTATACGCTTCCAGGTCACAAAAGCAAAGTTTGAAGAGAAAAATAGGTCTTTTCATTTACTTTAGGCATAAGCAACTGGGAAATAACACTTTCTGTCCAGGAACAAGAAAAAGTAAAATGTTGTTACGTGAGTGTTATCAACATACAGTACAATAAAGTGCTTAAAGTTAATAATACAAATATGTACTTACCTTTTAACTAATATTAAAACATCTTTGTTTTTTTGTTATTTCACATCTTTTCCCTTTTACTTATGGTTTCCTTTTCTGGTGTTTGCCATTGATTATTTATGTTGACACATGTCAACAGGAAGCTAATAATGATAGGATGGCATGGATAGCAGAGCATTGAGGAAACTCTTTTTATACAGACTTCTTAATAATATCAACTAGCAGAACAAGGGTAGGATTTGGTTATTCCACAGAAATGATTAAACCTTACAAATACATGAAACACATGTAGCACATAAGTTATTAAAAGATAAAATTAAACCCAAAATACAATTTAACTGTCTTTCTAACTATAACACATTTTGGTAAGAAACAACTAAAGAGCTATCTTCAACAAAGCAGTTAACAATAGTACAAGCAGTTTCATCTACACAAGAATGACAGCCTGGTGCCAGTTTTGACATAACTGTTATTGGATTATAGTGTAAATGAGTTCTTTCTGACAACTATAAACGTGTTAAAAATACATATTTCTAAAGGTTAATGTTAAACTATGGATGGGTGGGCATGGCACTTGTCGGGTTGACAAAATTTATTTCTTGTTTGAATTGCATTCAGTGAAAGTATTTTGAATCACATGTGTCAGAAGGGCATTCAGTTACCTCTGTTATCTACTTTTCTTTGTGACTTACTAATAGTTCCTTTTCTCCAACAGTCTGTTTATAGAGATTGTCCTGAATCTTTGGAAATTACAGGTGGAACCTGTAAGACCACTTTAGACCTTTTAATCTTTGGTTGCTTGTTTGTTTCATTATGATCCTGTGACCTCTCCCATAATTGTTTCTTGTCCATCAACCTCCCATTCTTTCCAGATTCCTGCCACTAGGGGATAAAAATTTTGCTGTGTATGTCAGTGTTGAGATTATAATCACCAAAGTCTGATGGGAACATGTCTGGTTGATTTGATTCTTCTGTGGCAGGTATTCAGTACTGGTTCTTAGATGATCCCTGTTCTGTCAGAATGACTTTTTATCCATTCTCTGCACTAATACCATTGTCTCCTGAACCAAGTTTCTTCCCATTAACTTGGGATTCCATTACCACTCTATCACAGAGTTCTATTTAGCCTTTTCCAGGTTTCACCTCCAAGCTTTTTGTTATCCTCAAACAAATCAGGGGACTAACATTTTGTGATCCTTCTGTCTTGTCTCAACAAATTTCTTGGCCTTTCCCAATTTAGGTCAGCTTCATTAAATCTTCCCTAAAAACACTGGCCATTTTGTTCATATGATCAACTCCATTACATCTTCCCTAAAATCACTGGCCATTTTGTTCATATGATCAACTCCATTACATCTTCCCTTAAAACACTGACCATTTTGTTCATATGATCAACTCCATTACATCTTCCCTAAAAACACTGACCATTTTGTTCATATGATCAACTCCATTACATCTTCCCTAAAAACACTGGCCATTTTGTTCATATGATCAACTCCATTACATCTTCCCTAAAAACATTGGCCATTTTGTTTAGATGATGAACTCCATTAGATCTTTCCAAGAAACTCTGGTTCTTTCTTTCAGATTATCAGTTCCATTACATCTTCCCTAGGAACACTAACTGTTTCCTTTAGATTATCAGTTCCATTACATCTTCCCTAGGAACACTAACTGTTTCCTTTAGATTATCAGTTCCATTACATCTTCCCTAGGAACACTAACTGTTTCTTTTAGATTATCAGTTCCATTACATCTTCCCTAGGAACACTAACTGTTTCTTTTAGATTATCAGTTCCATTACATCTTCCCTAGGAACATTAATTGTTTCCTTTAGATTATCAGTTTCATTAGATACTCCCAAGAGACAGTGATGATTAGAAAAGTCTGATTTCTACTAAGAGAATTAGGAAGCCTCTAAGCTGTGAAATATTTTGTTTACCAGTTTAAAAGGAAGGCTTTTATTTTTAAACTGTAATTTTTTTTTTCAGGTAAACAAATAGCATTTGATAGATTTCTGTTATTCTTGAAAATGATATTAAAAACTGATAATAAATATTGTTTTATATGATTTCATTAGTGCACTAAAAGAATGAATGATTGAATGTGGTTATAAAGATATTCTCTATCTAAACTAGTGATGTTTTTAGCCTATGTGTACCGAATTGTACTGAAAACCCTAAAAAAGAAGAATGATACAACAGCCTGAATTGGGAAGGAGCTATGTTTTTAGCCTATGTGTACTGAATTGTGCTGAAAACCCTACAAAAGAAGAATGATACGACATCCTGAATTGGGAAGGAGCTAAGTTTTTAGCCTATGTGTACTGAAAACCCTACAAAAGAAGAATGATACAACATCCTGAATTGGGAAGGAGCTTAGAACAAATAAAACTTCTGTTGCTGGTGTTTGACTGAGAGAGGTTTCAATATGAACAGTTAATTTGTGTAAATAATAAAAAGATCACTAGATTTTAGATGGGTCCTGAATTACAAATAGTTAAATCACCAGAAAGCAGCAATAGTCAGACTTCATAAGACAGTAGGAATAATTAATAAACAACAGTATTGATAAAATGTTTCATTGTTGACTCCTTCCAAAATTAATATATGTTTTTAAAAGCATCTCAATGCATGTTGCTGGAACTATGATGTTACATGTTTGATGTACAGAACACATACTGGGAAGATGTAAAATCAGTTTTGTGCAAAACATAAAGTATGTATTAACCATTAACATAATGAGAAACTCTGGTGGTATAGGTACATTATAATTATTAAGACTCCAGTTAAGTAGTAATATTTCTCTTACAGGACTTTGACATTGCAGGCCAGTATGACTTGATGCTTCCAGATGTTGAATGTGTAAAAACAGTTGTGGAAATCCTGTCAGAACTGAATCTTGGAGACTTTATGATCAAAGTAATTATTTTTATAAAATTATGATTATTAGGGAAGAAATTACTGTTTTAACTTTCTCACACAAAACATAAATTAGACTTTTTCAAGTATGAGACAGTTATAAGTATGTAATTAACAAAGCGCTGATAAAGATGAAGTTTGTCTTTACAGGTTAACCATCGTAGCTTATTAGACAGAATATTGGAAGTGTGTGGTGTCTCACCAGACAACTTTCGCAGTGTTTGTTCTTCTGTTGATAAACTGGGCCAGGTACTGTCATGAGCTAGTTTCTACTAAGTACTGACTGTGTATTTAGTTATCATCCATGTAGGTTTAGTCATATTCATGTAAGAGTTTATAATGATATGTAGCCTGCTAATCATGACAGTGATAAGTGTAGGTACTTTACTATGTATATGTTACTAATCATGACAGTGATTAGTGTAAGTACTTTACTGTGTACATGTTACTAATCATGACAGTGATTAGTGTAAGGGCTTTACTATGGTAATAATCATGACACTGATTAGTGTAGGTACTTTACTGTGTGTATGTTACTAATCTTGACAGTGATTAGTGTAGGTACTTTACTGTGTACATGTTACTAATCATGACAGTGATTAGTGTAGGTACTTTACTGTGTACATGTTACTAATCATGACAGTGATTAGTGTAAGTACTTTACTATGTATATGTTACTAATCATGACAGTGATTAGTGTAGGTACTTTACTGTGTACATGTTACTAATCATGACAGTGATTAGTGTAAGTACTTTACTGTGCACATGTTACTAATCATGACAGTGATTAATGTAAGGGCTTTACTATGTATATGGTAGTAATCATGACAGTGATTAGTGTAGGTACTTTACTGTGTATATGTTACTTATCATGACAGAGATTAGTGTAAGTACTTTACTGTGTACATGTTACTAATCATGACAGTGATTAGTGTAGGTACTTTACTATGTATATGTTACTAATCATGACAGTGATTAGTGTAGGTACTTTACTGTGTACATGTTACTAATCATGACAGTGATTAGTGTAAGTACTTCACTGTGTATATGTTACTAATCATGACAGTGATTAGTGTAGGTACTTCACTGTGTATATGTTACTAATCATGACAGTGATTAGTGTAGGTACTTTACTGTGTATATGTTACTAATCATGACAGTGATTAGTGTAGGTACTTTACTGTGTACATGTTACTAATCATGACAGTGATTAGTGTAAGTACTTTACTATGTATATGTTACTAATCATGACAGTGATTAGTGTAGGTACTTTACTGTGTACATGTTACTAATCATGACAGTGATTAGTGTAGGTACTTTACTATGTATATGTTACTAATCATGACAGTGATTAGTGTAGGTACTTTACTATGTATATGTTACTAATCATGACAGTGATTAGTGTAGGTACTTTACTATGTATATGTTACTAATCATGACAGTGATTAGTGTAGGTACTTTACTATGTATATGTTACTAATCATGACAGTGATTAGTGTAGGTACTTTACTATGTACATGTTACTAATCATGACAGTGATTAGTGTAAGTACTTTACTGTGTACATGTTACTAATCATGACAGTGATTAGTGTAAGGGCTTTACTATGGTAATAATCATGACACTGATTAGTGTAGGTACTTTACTGTGTGTATGTTACTAATCATGACAGTGATTAGTGTAAGTACTTTACTGTGTACATGTTACTAATCATGACAGTGATTAGTGTAGGTACTTTACTGTGTACATGTTACTAATCATGACAGTGATTAGTGTAAGTACTTCACTGTGTATATGTTACTAATCATGACAGTGATTAGTGTAGGTACTTTACTGTGTATATGTTACTAATCATGACAGTGATTAGTGTAGGTACTTTACTGTGTACATGTTACTAATCATGACAGTGATTAGTGTAAGTACTTTACTATGTATATGTTACTAATCATGACAGTGATTAGTGTAGGTACTTTACCGTGTACATGTTACTAATCATGACAGTGATTAGTGTAAGTACTTTACTGTGCACATGTTACTAATCATGACAGTGATTAATGTAAGGGCTTTACTATGTATATGGTAGTAATCATGACAGTGATTAGTGTAGGTACTTTACTGTGTATATGTTACTTATCATGACAGAGATTAGTGTAAGTACTTTACTGTGTACATGTTACTAATCATGACAGTGATTAGTGTAGGTACTTTACTATGTATATGTTACTAATCATGACAGTGATTAGTGTAGGTACTTTACTGTGTACATGTTACTAATCATGACAGTGATTAGTGTAAGTACTTCACTGTGTATATGTTACTAATCATGACAGTGATTAGTGTAGGTATTTTCACTGTGTATATGTTACTAATCATGACAGTGATTAGTGTAGGTACTTTACTGTGTATATGTTACTAATCATGACAGTGATTAGTGTAGGTACTTTACTGTGTACATGTTACTAATCACGACAGTGATTAGTGTAAGTACTTTACTATGTATATGTTACTAATCATGACAGTGATTAGTGTAGGTACTTTACTGTGTACATGTTACTAATCATGACAGTGATTAGTGTAGGTACTTTACTATGTATATGTTACTAATCATGACAGTGATTAGTGTAGGTACTTTACTATGTATATGTTACTAATCATGACAGTGATTAGTGTAGGTACTTTACTATGTATATGTTATTAATCATGACAGTGATTAGTGTAGGTACTTTACTATGTATATGTTACTAATCATGACAGTGATTAGTGTAGGTACTTTACTATGTACATGTTACTAATCATGACAGTGATTAGTGTAAGCACTTTACTGTGTACATTTTACTAATCATGACAGTGATTAGTGTAAGCACTTTACTATGTATATGTTACTAATCATGACAGTGATTAGTGTAGGTACTTTACTGTGTACATGTTACTAATCATGACAGTGATTAGTGTAGGTACTTTACTATGTATATGTTACTAATCATGACAGTGATTAGTGTAGGTACTTTACTATGTATATGTTACTAATCATGACAGTGATTAGTGTAGGTACTTTACTATGTATATGTTACTAATCATGACAGTGATTAGTGTAGGTACTTTACTATGTATATGTTACTAATCATGACAGTGATTAGTGTAGGTACTTTACTATGTACATGTTACTAATCATGACAGTGATTAGTGTAAGGGCTTTACTATGTTACTAATCATGACAGTGATTAGTGTAGGTACTTTTACTGTGTACATGTTACTAATCATGACAGTGATTAGTGTAGGTACTTTACTATGTACATGTTACTAATCATGACAGTGATTAGTGTAGGCACTTTACTGTGTACATGTTACCAATCATGACAGTGATTAGTGTAGGTACTTTACTGTTTATATATTTTTTGGTTTCCAGTGGTCCTGGGAGGAGGTGAAGGCTGAGATGATTGAAGTAAAAGGTTTGTCTCCCAAAGTTGTTGAAAAAATAGGAAGTTACATTCAGAGAAATGGTATGTATGTTTTTATTGGCCTTTTAATAAAATCTTTTCCATCACAGTATAACATTGATAATGTAAAAATAAGAAAGTGACAGATAATCAAAGGTTTTATTTCTAAGTTTTTGAAATCTTTTGACTTATTTCAGCTTGAGTGAGCTTTGCTCACTTACCTTGGAAATTCACAAGAATTATTCAGAAGAAAGTTTTCTGAATATAACGATGAAATAGTTCTTGTTTTACATACTTAGACTACTGTTGTTTCTTTTAAATGATTGCTCCTAAATCTTTGTTTTATATACTTAGACTACTGTTGTTTCTGTTAAATGATTGCTCCTAAATCTTTGTTTTACATACTTAGACTACTGTTGTTTCTTTTAAATGATTGCTCCTAAATCTTTGTTTTATATACTTAGACTACTGTTGTTTCTGTTAAATGATTGCTCCTAAATCTTTGTTTTACATACTTAGACTACTGTTGTTTCTGTTAATTGATTGCTCCTAAATCTTTGTTTTACATACTTAGACTACTGTTGTTTCTTTTAAATGATTGCTCCTAAATCTTTGTTTTACCTACTTTGACTGCTGTTGTTTCTGTTAAATGATTGCTCCTAAATCTTTGTTTTACATACTTAGACTACTGTTGTTTCTTTTAAATGATTGCTCCTAAATCTTTGTTTTACATACTTAGACTACTGTTGTTTCTTTTAAATGATTGCTCCTAAATCTTTGTTTTACATACTTAGACTACTGTTGTTTCTTTTAAATGATTGCTCCTAAATCTATTAGTTATGATCTATATTGATCCAGATTTGATCAGAACCAAAGATGTAGAAATATGCATGATGCATTATTTTTGCTCTGTGTGTCATGTTCTTCAGATGTTCTGATTGTAACAAAATTTGGAAACAGGAAAAGTAAAAGTTTAATAAGAACTAACATTAAACTTTTTCATTTGAAATATTCTTCACAAACAAGTACTTTAAACAAGAAATGTTTTTTATTTGTGTGATACATGTACTAACTTAGTGCATCATATTTTCAAGATGGCTTAAACCTTGTAGAAGAACTTATTAACAGTGAAGATCTCACAAGCAGTGGAACAGCACGAGAAGGATTGGAAGCAATGAAACTGTTCTTCAAATATTGTGAAATCTACGGAATAATTAATAAAGTTGGGTGGTTAACTGTAGTTTCTCACTAACAATAAAGAATTGGTTTAATAAAACTATTGTCTTCCTAATATATATGAAAGGTATGTTTATTAAAAACATATTTCTCATTTTTCCATCAATCAACTTGTTGTCTGTAAGTTTATAATTATAGGTTTTAACATTATTATTTTTTACAAACATATATATACATATTCCTATATTTTCTTAAAAGGAAGAATGATATTAGTAGGACAGACAAACTGAACTTGGACCTAAGCATCAAACAACAACATGTATGTACCAACAGGAGTGTACACAAGAAGTGTGGAGTGTATCTTGTAATATACTGTTATTATAGATTTCTAGTAATTACTGGGTTTGTAAAATCATCTTGTTGTTTTCGGACTTATTATACTGTTGTTAAGGTTTCTAGTCATTAGTGGATTGGTAATATATTTTTGTCTTGGGACTTAATATACTGTTATTAAAGTTTGTAGTCATTACTGGGTTTGTAATATTTTTTGTTTTTTATCTTAATATACTGTTATTAAAGTTTGTAATATTTTTTGTTTTTTATCTTAATATGCTATTATTAATGTTTGTAGTCATTACTGGGTTTGTAATATATTTTTGTTTTCTGTCTTAATATGCTGTTTTAAACGTTTGTAGTCATTACACGGTTGGTAATATCATTTCTTTGTCTTGGGACTTAATACACTCTTATAAAAGTTTCTAGTCATTACTGGGTTTGTACCAGCATCTTGTTCTTTTTGATCTTAATGTATTGTTATTAAAGTTTCTAGTCATTACAGGGTTTATATTATCTTGTTTTTTTAGATCTTAATACGCTGTTATAAAAGTTTCTAGTCATACTGGGTTTGTAATATTGTCTTCTTGTTTTGGGTCTTATATACTGTTATTAAAGTTTCTAGTCATTATTGGGTTTGTAATATCTTGTTCTTTTTGGCCTTAATACACTGTTATTAAGGTTTCTAGTCATTACAGGGTTTATATTATCTTGTTTTATTAGATCTTAATACGCTGTTATAAAGTTTCTAGTCATACTGGGTTTGTAATATTGTCTTCTTGTTTTGGGTCTTATATACTGTTATTAAAGTTTCTAGTCATTATTGGGTTTGTAATATCTTATTCTTTTTGGCCTTAATACACTGTTATTAAGGTTTCTAGTCATTACAGGGTTTATATTATCTTGTTTTTTTGGCCTTAATACACTGTTATTAAGGTTTCTAGTCATTATAGGGTTTGTAATATTATCTTATTGTTTTGGGTCTTAATATATTGTTATTAATGTTTCTAGTCATTACTGGGTTTGTAATTGCATCTTGTTCTTTTTGGTCTTAATACTGTTATTAAGGTTTGTAGTCATCATTAGGTTTGTAATATCTTGTTTGTTTTTTTGCCTTAATATACTGTTCTTAAGGTTTCTTGTTATTATAGGGTTCATATTATCTTGTTGTGTTGGGTCTTAATACACTCTTATTAAGGTTTCTAGTCATTACTGGGTTTGTAATATTATCTTGTTGTGTTGGGTCTTAATATACTGTTATTAATGTTTCTAGTCATTATAGGGTTTGTAATATAACCTTTTGTATTCTAGAAGGTAACGGAAAATGCCACCAGCCTTTCTTAGCTATATTATATTTGTTGTGTAGAAGTTATAGAGATACACTGTATTTTATGTTATTAGACACAAAATTTGACAACTAACTTTTTTGATAAAAGTATTAACTCTTTCATGATGTGTTATGGGTGAAAAGTCATGTCATCTCATTTGTTGATTTGCATTCAAAATTTTATTGAGCTACTATTTTATGAACTTATATAGTAAGTTTGGTATAAAATTGTAAATTATAATTTAGAAATTATATGATATGTGAGTTAATTTCTTAATTTAAAAGTTAATATTAAATGAACACTTCTAAATATATATATTAGTGAGTCACCTAGTACATTGAAGTTAGCACTGTGTAAAATTATATATTTCCAATGTCAGTGTACTAAGTTTTTAGTTTAATTTAAATTAAGAACTTATATTACTAATGTTGACAAGATAGAATATAAAGTAAAGACCATGTATTTTTATTTTTCTAAGATATGTCTTATGTACTGAATCAAACATAGTGGCCCCATTAACCTCTTCCCGCTTTTTGAAATGGTCTCTAATACAAACTTACTTCAATATATGACATGTGAATAACCAATCAAAAAATTAGATTGCCCCTAGAGTGGGATTCTCAGCCATAATAGTCTTTGAAAAGACTATCTTATTTTTCTGATCTAAGATTTCAACAAAGTAGGTTTGTGTCTTTAATCTACTTGAAGTTGTTGTATATCCTCCATGTGTAAAATATAAAAAGGCTTAGCAACCTATGTCCAGCAGCAACCAACTATAAAGGTCTCAGCATGTTATAGTGCATATACTTTATGTGTTAATGTTCAGATGAACCTGTCTGTGTTATACTGAGCCCATAATGATATGGTTAAAAGCACTCTATATCAATTAAATGTTTCTTCTTCCTGTAAAACATACAGTATTTTTGTAAGTTTTTTATTGTTATGTTTCTTCTGTAATATAGTTATTATTGTTGGAAGTTTTCTTTCAATGTAATATAGTTATTATTCAGTGATGTCAAGAAAACCCACTTGTAGAAATATATATGCAAAAGCGGCTCGTTTGGGTTGAGAAAATGTAGTTTACGTAGAAGAGTTTAACAACGCTTCGACCTTCTTCAGTCATCATCAGGTTCACAAAGAAACGTTGTTCGCTCTTCTACATAAAATATTTTCTCAACCCAAACAAGCCGTTTTTGCATATATAGTTATTATTCTTTGAAGTTTTCTTTCAATGTAATATAGTTATTATTGTTGGAAGTTCTCTTTCAATGTAATATAGTTATTATTGTTGCAAGTTCTCTTTCAATGTAATATAGTTATTATTGTTGGAAGTTTTCTTTCAATGTAATATAGTTATTATTGTTTGAAGTTTTCTTTCAATGTAATATAGTTATTATTCTTTGAAGTTTTCTTTCAATGTAATATAGTTATTATTGTTGGAAGTTCTCTTTCAATGTAATATAGTTATTATTGTTGGAAGTTTTCTTTCAATGTAATATAGTTATTATTGTTGGAAGTTTTCTTTCAATGTAATATAGTTATTATTGTTGGAAGTTTTCTTTCAATGTAATATAGTTATTATTGTTTGAAGTTTTCTTTCAATGTAATATAGTTATTATTGTTGGAAGTTTTCTTTCAATGTAATATAGTTATTATTGTTTGAAGTTTTCTTTCAATGTAATATAGTTATTATTGTTGGAAGTTTTCTCTCAATGTAATATAGTTATTATTGTTTGAAGTTTTCTTTCAATGTAATATAGTTATTATTGTTTGAAGTTTTCTTTCAATGTAATATAGTTATTATTGTTTGAAGTTTTCTTTCAATGTAATATAGTTATTATTGTTGGAAGTTCTCTTTCAATGTAATATAGTTATTATTGTTGCAAGTTCTCTTTCAATGTAATATAGTTATTATTGTTGGAAGTTTTCTTTCAATGTAATATAGTTATTATTGTTTGAAGTTTTCTTTCAATGTAATATAGTTATTATTCTTTGAAGTTTTCTTTCAATGTAATATAGTTATTATTGTTGGAAGTTCTCTTTCAATGTAATATAGTTATTATTGTTGGAAGTTTTCTTTCAATGTAATATAGTTATTATTGTTGGAAGTTTTCTTTCAATGTAATATAGTTATTATTGTTGGAAGTTTTCTTTCAATGTAATATAGTTATTATTGTTTGAAGTTTTCTTTCAATGTAATATAGTTATTATTGTTGGAAGTTTTCTTTCAATGTAATATAGTTATTATTGTTTGAAGTTTTCTTTCAATGTAATATAGTTATTATTGTTGGAAGTTTTCTTTCAATGTAATATAGTTATTATTGTTTGAAGTTTTCTTTCAATGTAATATAGTTATTATTGTTTGAAGTTTTCTTTCAATGTAATATAGTTATTATTGTTTGAAGTTTTCTTTCAATGTAATATAGTTATTATTGTTGGAAGTTTTCTTTCAATGTAATATAGTTATTATTGTTTGAAGTTTTCTTTCAATGTAATATAGTTATTATTGTTTGAAGTTTTCTTTCAATGTAATATAGTTATTATTGTTTGAAGTTTTCTTTCAATGTAATATAGTTATTATTGTTTGAAGTTTTCTCTCAATGTAATATAGAATTATTGTTGGAAGTTGTTTTTTTTTTGATGTAATGTTACTTCTTGGTATTATATATTTAGTATTGCTGTGTTTTACTCCAGATTTCATTTGACTTGAGTTTAGCTCGAGGACTGGACTACTACACTGGACTTATATATGAAGCAGTTTTAACAGGTAAGCATCATCACAACAGACAACTATGTACAAATAGATGTATTCTCAAGATGGCTGTTATCTGTATTAAAATTTCTAACAACAAATACATGGTGATGGTAGTGACTTCTAACAACAGATACACAGTGATTGTAGTGACTTCTAACAACAAATACACTGATGGCAGTGACTTCTAACAACAAATACACTGATGGTAGTGACTTCTTACAACAAATACACGGTGATGGTAGTGACTTCTCACAACAGATACACAGTGATGGTAGTGACTTCTAACAACAGATACACAGTGATTGTAGTGACTTCTAACAACAAATACACTGATGGTAGTGACTTCTAACAACAAATACATGGTGATGGTAGTGACTTCTCACAACAGATACACGGTGATGGTAGTGACTTCTCACAACAGATACACGGTGATGGTAGTGACTTCTCACAACAGATACACGGTGATGGTAGTGACTTCTCACAACAGATACACGGTGATGGTAGTGACTTGAGAATATAGATGTACATAGAATATATTATGTTTTATTCTTCTAACTTAATAACATCTCTTTACAGAATTCAGTCACAGAACTAACTCTCTACACGGACACATGCCTTCTGTTGGTAGTGTAGCAGGAGGTGGTCGATATGACAACCTTGTTGGAATGTTTGATTCAAAGTGCAGAAATGTTCCGTGTGTTGGATTTAGTGTTGGAATTGAGAGGATTTTCTCCATAATGGATGCTCGAACTCATGTAAGTGTGCTGTAACATACTGAATTCCTACTGTATTGGCTTCTGATTCACCAGCTTACAACGAAACAAATTTCTGTTAATTTACAAAATTAATGAACTTTTGCTACAAATTAATGAGTGATAAATATATTTTATTTTGAATGTGAATTACTATAAATATTTCTTTGATTCTTCTTACAAAAATTGTGTACTCACAAATGTATGATTTATTCTATGGTAATTAAATGACACGTTAACAAACATGTATGGCTTATATAGATATATCACACATATTCTATTCCACACTGATTTGGTAGATACATATAAAGACACAGATCTTAAAGGTTTAAGATACTCTTTATTCTTCATTGTATCAGATGGGACTTGAGAAACAGAGAACTACAGAAACACAGATATATGTTGCTTCAGCACAAAAGAACATGACAGAAGAAAGAATGAAGATTTGTAAAGAACTGTGGGATGTTGGAATAAATGTAAGTTTGTAAAACAACTTTGTTAATACAGGATTCTTTAACTGACAACATTATAATCAGTTTTACTACTACATAATGAACTAAACATTCTTTATCTGGCATACATAAAAATCCGTTTTACTACTATGTAATGAACTAAACATTCTTTTTCTGACATACATTATAATCAGTTTTACTACTATGTAATCAATTAAACATTCTTCAATTGATATACATTATAATCCATTTTACTGCTATATAATGAACTAAACATTCTTTATCTGACATACATTATAATCAGCTTTACTACAACATAATTAATTATACATTCTTTAACTGAGACACTTTATAATCAGTTTTACTACAACATAATGAATTACACATTCTTTAATTGAGACACTTTATAATCAGTTTTACTACTACATAATGAATTACACATTCTTTAACTGAGACACTTTATAATCAGTTTTACTACAACATAATGAATTATACATTCTTTAACTGAGACAGTTTATAATCAGTTTTACTACAACATAATGAATTATACATTCTTTAACTGAGACAGTTTATAATCAGTTTTACTACTACATAATAAATTATACATTCTTTAACTGAGACAGTTTATAATCAGTTTTACTACTACATAATGAACTAAACATTCTTTATCTGACATACATTATAATCAGTTTTACTACAACATAATGAATTATACATTCTTTAACTGAGACACTTTATAATCAGTTTTACTACTACATAATGAATTACACATTCTTTAACTGAGACACTTTATAATCAGTTTTACTACAACATAATGAATTATACATTCTTTAACTGAGACAGTTTATAATCAGTTTTACTACTACATAATGAATTACACATTCTTTAACTGAGACAGTTTATAATCAGTTTTACTACTACATAATGAATTACACATTCTTTAACTGAGACACTTTATAATCAGTTTTACTACTACATAATGAATTACACATTCTTTATCTGACATACATTATAATCAGTTTTACTACTATGTAATGAACTAAACATTCTTTATCTGACATACATTATAATCAGCTTTACTACAACATAATTAATTATACATTCTTTAACTGAGACACTTTATAATCAGTTTTACTACAACATAATGAATTATACATTCTTTAACTGAGACACTTTATAATCAGTTTTACTACTACATAATGAATTACACATTCTTTAACTGAGACACTTTATAATCAGTTTTACTACTACATAATGAATTACACATTCTTTAACTGAGACACTTTATAATCAGTTTTACTACTACATAATGAATCACACATTCTTTATCTGACATACATTATAATCAGTTTTACTACTATGTAATGAACTAAACATTCTTTATCTGACATACATTATAATCAGCTTTACTACAACATAATAAATTATACATTCTTTAACTGAGACAGTTTATAATCAGTTTTACTACTACATAATGAATTACACATTCTTTAACTGAGACACTTTATAATCAGTTTTACTACTACATAATGAATCACACATTCTTTATCTGACATACATTATAATCAGTTTTACTACTATGTAATGAACTAAACATTCTTTATCTGACATACATTATAATCAGCTTTACTACAACATAATTAATTATACATTCTTTAACTGAGACACTTTATAATCAGTTTTACTACAACATAATGAATTACACATTCTTTAACTGAGACACTTTATAATCAGTTTTACTACTACATAATGAATTACACATTCTTTAACTGAGACACTTTATAATCAGTTTTACTACAACATAATGAATTATACATTCTTTAACTGAGACACTTTATAATCAGTTTTACTACAACATAATGAATTATACATTCTTTAACTGAGACACTTTATAATCAGTTTTACTACTACATAATTAATTATACATTCTTTAACTGAGACACTTTATAATCAGTTTTACTTCTGCATAGTTAATTATACATTCTTTAACTGAGACACTTTATAATCAGTTTTACTTCTGCATAGTTACTTATACATTCTTTAATTTCACTTTGTTCTTGAATGAACTTCAATCTTTTAGAACAGTTGCATTTTCGACGTTGAGAAAATTGTATCTAATTTATATAAAATATTTAAATGGTTCCATTGTTCTCATGAATGATTATTTGCTTCCTCACCTGTTTCTTATTGTCCTGTAAACAAAGTAAAAAGTACTTTATATATAATATAATTTTCGAGAAGTTCTGAAATTCAGTATGTATGAATAAGTGATATTTTAGTCATTTTAAATCTGGTAGCGATAACTGTAAGTCGTTTTTATGTCAAAACGTACACATTTTTGTCGTGAGGATGATAAAATATGAACATGATCATTTGTTTTTACAACTAAGTACATATAAATTTTATCACGTATACATACGATGTTCAATATAATTAGTTATTTTATATTTCAGACTGAACAGTCCTACAAAATGAATCCCAAGTTATTAGACCAGCTTCAGTACTGTGAAGAACGACTTATCCCTCTGGTCGTTATTATTGGCGAGACTGAATTACAGAAGGGCGTCGTGAAGCTTCGATATGTTACAAGTAGAGAAGAGGTGCTAGTTTGTTTTTAAAATATGTTTATGGTTTGATGTTAGAGGAAACATTAATGCTTTTTAGAATAGTGAGAGAAGTGAGTAAATGAATTATTTTTGTATTTGATACCTTTTTTGTCTTTTACAGATAGAAATTGAAAGAGATAAGTTAGTTCAAGAAATTACAGCTCATATCAGTACATTTGAATATGAAACACATCTGAAGGAATGTTCGTCAACAATTCATTTAAAATCTGAGACTTCAAATTCATTATTATCCTAACATTTAACACATTCTTGCTGTGTGAATGTTTATGACTTGTAATAATTAAAGATATTTGATTTAAAAAAATGAATGTTTTTTATAAAAGTGTAATATCAACTGTGTTTCGACTTCTAATGTATAATTTTTATCAGACTAAAAATCCTGTTAGCTACATCTTGACCTATACAACTTAATTTTATATACAAATGATATAAATTATTGAAGGTTTGTATGTTTTTTCATCTACAATTTCATAGTACTTTATCTTAAAGTTAGTGTCATACTCAAGTGTCTTTAGTAAGATGACAGATGTACTGAAGTGTCTTTGATAAAAAGTTAATGTTGTATTGAAGTGTCTCTAGTAAGAAGATAGTGTTGTAATGATGTGTCTTTGGTGACAAGTTAGTGTTGTACTGAAGTGTCTTTGGTAAGATGACAAATGTACTGAAGTGTCTTTGATAAAAAGTTAATGTTGTATTGAAGTGTCTCAAGTAAGAAGATAGTGTTGTAATGATGTGTCTTTGGTGACAAGTTAGTGTCGTACTGAAGTGTCTTTGGTAAGATGACAGATGTACTGAAGTGTCTTTGATAAAAAGTTAATGTTGTATTGAAGTGTCTCTAGTAAGAAGATAGTGTTGTAATGATGTGTCTTTGGTGACAAGTTAGTGTCATACTGAAGTGTCTTTGGTAAGATGACAGATGTACTGAAGTGTCTTTGATAAAAAGTTAATGTTGTATTGAAGTGTCTCTAGTAAGAAGATAGTGTTGTAATGATGTGTCTTTGGTGACAAGTTAGTGTCGTACTGAAGTGTCTTTGGTAAGATGACAGATGTACTGAAGTGTCTTTGATAAAAAGTTAATGTTCTATTGAAGTGTGTCTAGTAAGAAGATAGTGTTGTAATGATGTGTCTTTGGTGACAAGTTAGTGTTGTACTGAAGTGTCTTTGGTAAGATGACAGATGTACTGAAGAGTCTTTGATAAAAAGTTAATGTTGTATTGAAGTGTCTCTAGTAAGAAGATAGTGTTGTAATGATGTGTCTTTGGTGACAAGTTAGTGTCATACTGAAGTGTCTTTGGTAAGATGACAGATGTACGGAAGTGTCTTTGATAAAAAGTTAATGTTGTATTGAAGTGTCTCTAGTAAGAAGATAGTGTTGTAATGATGTGTCTTTGGTGACAAGTTAGTGTTGTACTGAAGTGTCTTTGGTAAGATGACAGATGTACTGAAGTGTCTTTGATAAAAAGTTAATGTTGTATTGAAGTGTCTCTAGTAAGAAGATAGTGTTGTAATGATGTGTCTTTGGTGACAAGTTAGTGTCATACTGAAGTGTCTTTGGTAAGATGACAGATGTACTGAAGTGTCTTTGATAAAAAGTTAATGTTGTATTGAAGTGTCTCTAGTAAGAAGATAGTGTTGTAATGATGTGTCTTTGGTGACAAGTTAGTGTTGTACTGAAGTGTCTTTGGTAAGATGACAGATGTACTGAAGTGTCTTTGATAAAAAGTTAATGTTGTATTGAAGTGTCTCTAGTAAGAAGATAGTGTTGTAATGATGTGTCTTTGGTGACAAGTTAGTGTTGTACTGAAGTGTCTTTGGTAAGATGACAGATGTACTGAAGAGTCTTTGATAAAAAGTTAATGTTGTATTGAAGTGTCCATAGTAAGAAGATAGTGTTGTAATGATGTGTCTTTGGTGACAAGTTAGTGTTGTACTGAAGTGTCTTTGGTAAGATGACAGATGTACTGAAGTGTCTTTGATAAAAAGTTAATGTTGTATTGAAGTGTCTCTAGTAAGAAGATAGTGTTGTAATGATGTGTCTTTGGTGACAAGTTAGTGTCATACTGAAGTGTCTTTAGTAAGATGACAGATGTACTGAAGTGTCTTTGATAAAAAGGTAATGTTGTATTGAAGTGTCTCTAGTAAGAAGATAGTGTTGTAATGATGTGTCTTTGGTGACAAGTTAGTGTTGTACTTAAGTGTCTTTGGTAAGATGACAGATGTACTGAAGTGTCTTTGACAAAAAGTTAATGTTGTATTGAAGTGTCTCTAGTAAGAAGATAGTGTTGTAATGATGTGTCTTTGGTGACAAGTTAGTGTCATACTGAAGTGTCTTTGATAAAAAGTTAATGTTGTATTGAAGTGTCCATAGTAAGAAGATAGTGTTGTAATGATGTGTCTTTGGTGACAAGTTAGTGTTGTACTGAAGTGTCTTTGGTAAGATGACAGATGTACTGAAGTGTCTTTGATAAAAAGTTAATGTTGTATTGAAGTGTCTCTAGTAAGAAGATAGTGTTGTAATGATGTGTCTTTGGTGACAAGTTAGTGTCATACTGAAGTGTCTTTAGTAAGATGACAGATGTACTGAAGTGTCTTTGATAAAAAGGTAATGTTGTATTGAAGTGTCTCTAGTAAGAAGATAGTGTTGTAATGATGTGTCTTTGGTGACAAGTTAGTGTCATACTGAAGTGTCTTTGATAAAAGTTAATGTTGTATTGAAGTGTCTCTAGTAAGAAGATAGTGTTGTTATGATGTGTCTTTGGTGACAAGTTAGTGTCATACTGAAGTGTCTTTGGTAAGATGACAGATGTACTGAAGTGTCTTTGATAAAAAGTTAATGTTGTATTGAAGTGTCTCTAGTAAGAAGATAGTGTTGTAATGATGTGTCTTTGGTGACAAGTTAGTGTTGAACTGAGGTGTTTTTGGTGACAAGTTAGTGTTGTACTGAGGTGTTTTTGGTAAAATGCCACAAAATACACAACGTGGTTGATATTCATCAAATCTAGGAATGAAATGTCCAAGTGTGTACTAATGGATTAGTTTTGTAAATAATATAAGAATATAGAACAGATTTTAATATTTTTCTTGGTTTAATCACAAGATAATTACTAAGGCTTTCATTATTTTAAATGTCTGAAGTAAGAATGTTTTATCTGATAGTAAAGTAACAGATAGATTGTATAAATAAATAATGTTTTCTCGGGTATTCCAATACTTGCACACAAAACCTGTATCTCAGTGTTTTGTAGGGTATTCCAATACTTGCACACAAAACCTGTATCTCAGTGTTTTGTAGGGTATTCCAATACTTGCACACAAAACCTGTATCTCAGTGTTTTGTAGGGTATTCCAATACTTGCACACAAAACCTGTATCTCAGTGTTTTGTAGGGTATTCAATACTTGCACACAAAACCTGTATTTCAGTGTTTTGTAGGGTATTCCAATACTTGCACACAAAACCTGTATTTCAGTGTTTTGTAGGGTATTCCAATACTTGCACACAAAACCTGTATCTCAGTGTTTTGTAGGGTATTCCAATACTTGCACACAAAACCTGTATTTCAGTGTTTTGTAGGGTATTACAATACGCACACACAAACCTGTATCTCAGTGTTTTGTAGGGTATTCAATACTTGCACACAAAACCTGTATTTCAGTGTTTTGTAGGGTATTCAATACGTGCACACAAAACCTGTATCTCAGTGTTTTGTAGGGTATTCAATACTTGCACACAAAACCTGTATTTCAGTGTTTTGTAGGGTATTACACATCGTGCACACAAAACCTGTATCTCAGTGTTTTGTAGGGTATTCCAATACTTGCACACAAAACCTGTATTTCAGTGTTTTGTAGGGTATTACAATACGTGCACACAAAACCTGTATCTCAGTGTTTTGTAGGGTATTCCAATACTTGCACACAAAACCTGTATTTCAGTGTTTTGTAGGGTATTACAATACGTGCACACAAAACCTGTATCTCAGTGTTTTGTAGGGTATTCCAATACTTGCACACAAAACCTGTATTTCAGTGTTTTGTAGGGTATTACAATACGTGCACACAAAACCTGTATCTCAGTGTTTTGTAGGGTATTACAATACGTGCACACAAAACCTGTATCTCAGTGTTTTGTAGGGTATTCCAATACTTGCACACAAAACCTGTATTTCAGTGTTTTGTAGGGTATTACAATGCGTGCACACAAAACCTGTATCTCAGTGTTTTGTAGGGTATTCCAATACTTGCACACAAAACCTGTATTTCAGTGTTTTGTAGGGTACAATACGTGCACACAAAACCTGTATCTCGGTGTTTTGTAGGGTATTACAACACGCACACAAAACCTGTATCTCAGTGTTTTGTACGGTATTACAACATGCATACAAAACCTGTATCTCAGTGAGAGTTTTAATCAATGAGTAAATAGTTCACTGAGTAGGTTTACCTGTTGTGTCATAAACACCTTATGGTTGGTTACTAGTTATACATATACCAGTGGTCATTAAACAAGACATGGTAAAACACAAAATGTTTTAGAAATATTTGTAATATAATTACTCAGCATATGTGACATAAAACTCTACTGGCCTTTACCTTGACGTAAGAGATGTACTAGTCTTAACTGTAGCATGTGTGACATAAGAATGCTACTGGACTTCACCGTAGCACCTGTGACATGAGAGGGCTACTAGTCTTGACTGTAGCACCTGTAACATGAGAGTGCTACTAGTCTTAACTGCAGCATGTGTGACATAAGAATACTACTGGACTTCACCGTAGTACCTGTGACATAAGAATACTACTGAACTTCACCGTAGCACCTGTGACATAAGAGTGCTACTGGACTTCACCGTAGCACCTGTGACATGAGAGTGCTACTAGTCTTGACTGTAGCACCTGTAACATGAGAGTGCTACTAGTCTTAACTGCAGCATGTGTGACATAAGAATACTACTGGACTTCACCGTAGTACCTGTGACATAAGAATACTACTGAACTTCACCGTAGCACCTGTGACATAAGAGTGCTACTGGACTTCACCGTATCACCTGTGACATGAGAGTGCTACTAGTCTTGACTGTAGCACCTGTAACATGAGAGTGCTACTAGTCTTAACTGTAGCATGTGTGACATAAGAATACTACTGGACTTCACCATAGCACCTGTGACATAAGAATGCTACTGGACTTCACCGTAGCACCTGTAACATAAGAATGCTACTGGACTTCACCGTAGCACCTGCAACATAAGAATGCTACTGGACTTCACCGTAGCACCTGTGACATAAGAAGACTAGTGGACTTCACCATAGCACCAGTGACATAAGAATACTACTGGACTAGCTGTAATATGTGATGATAACAAGCTGAGAATTTTCTTCTTATTTAAGTGAAGAAAAATGGAAGATAACCCAGTGTGGCTTCTAGCTTTCTTTGTAGGTCCCATAGTAGGACAGCAGTAAGTCTAGGGACTTCCAATGCTAACATCAGGGGTTCAGTTGCCCATGATGTACATACAAGATAACCCAATGTGGCTTCTAGCTCTCTCTCTATGTTCCAATGTAGGACAGCAGTAAGTCTACAGACTTCCATTGTTAACATTAGGGGTTTAGTTGCCCATGGTGTACATAGAAGATAACCCAATGTGGCTTCTAGCTCTTTCTCTATGTCCCATAGTAGGACAGCAGTAAGTCCACAGACTTCCAATGTTAACATCAGGGGTTCATTTGCCCATGGTGTACATAGCAGATAACCCAATGTGGCTTCTAGCTCTCTCTCTATGTCCCATAGTAGGACAGCAGTAAGTCTACAGACTTCCAATGTTAACATCAGGGGTTCAGTTGCCCATAGTGGACATAGCAAATAACCCAATGTGGCTTTCTTCTACAAATAAACTCATGATCGTAGTCTATCACATCTGATAAAGACAGATGAAGTACACTCTTATCACATAGAGACTATGAGTGCACAAGTGGCTGAGAAGAATGGTCAAGTGAAACCATAGAAAATACAGTGATGACAGTTCTGCATTGCAACACAGCTACCAGACAACTTGCAGACCATTGTGGTCAAAGTGAAACAGTGGGATCTCCTTTCATCCAACTGTTATGAAGTTATATCAACTTAAATTGTAAGATTTTCAGTAATAATTAAGGTGCTTTATACACCTTACAGTAATTTCATATACTCTCAGTTAACACATGTATGAATATAATATACATCTACTGCAAAAAGTTCTAAGACATTTTAAGGGCATCTGTTATAACAGGATCACACTAGATAAGTGCTACAAACTGAACTACCGGAACCTGAGTTAGTAGTAACCTGTTATAACAGGATCACACTAGACAGTGCTGTACTAACTGAACTACCAGAACCTGAGTTAGTCGTAACCTGTTATAACAGGAACACACTAGACTAGTGCTGTACTAACTGAACTACCAGAACCTGAGTTAGCAGTAACCTGTTATAACAGGATCACACTAGAGTAATCTTGTACAAACTGAACTACCAGAACCTGAGTTAGTAGCAACCTGTTATAACAGGACCACACTAGAGTAGTGCTCTACCAACTGAGCTACCAGAATGAGTTTGTAGTAACCTGTTATAACAGGTTCACACTGGACTAGTGCTGTACTAACAAAGCTACCAGAACCTGAGTTAGTAGTAACCTGATATAACAGGATAATAATTGAATTATGCTGTACCAACAGAGCTACCAGAATGAGTTAGCAGTAACCTGTTATAACAGGAACACACTAGACTAGTGCTGTACCAACCGAACGACCATAACCTGAGTTAGTAGAAACTTGTTATAACAGAATCACACTAGACTAGTGCTGTACCAACTGAGCTACCAGAATGAGTTAGTAGTAACCTGTTATAACAGGATCACACTGGTCTAGTGTTGTACTAACTGAACTACAAGAATAAGTTAATAGTAACCTATTATAACAGGATCACACTAGACTAGTGCTGTACTAACTGAGCTACCAGAACCTGAGTTAGTAGTAACCTGTTATAACAGGATCACACTAGAGTAATGCTGTACCAACTGAGCGACCAGAAACTCGCGTTAGTAGTAACCTGTTATAACAGGATCACACTGGACTAGTGCTGTACTAACTGAACTATTAGAACCTGAGTTAGTAGTAACCTGTTATAACAGGACCACACTAGAGTAGTGCTCTACCAACTGAGCTACCAGAATGAGTTAGTAGTAACCTGTTATAACAGGATCACACTAGAGTAATGGTGTACCAACTGAACTACCAGAACCTGAGTTAGTAGTAACCTGTTATAACAGGATCACACTAGAGTAGTGCTGTACCAACTGAGCTACCAGAATGAGTTAGTAGTAACCTGTTATAACAGGATCACACTAGAGTAATGGTGTACCAACTGAACTACCAGAATGAGTTAGTAGTAACCTGTTATAACAGGACCACACTAGAGTAGTGCTGTACCAACTGAGCTACCAGAATGAGTTAGCAGTAACCTGTTATAACAGGAACACACTAGACTAGTGCTGTACCAACTGAACGACCATAACCTGTGTTAGTAGTAACCTGTTATAACAGGATCACACTAGAGTAGTGCTGTACCAACTGAGCTACCAGAATGAGTTAGTAGTAACCTGTTATAACAGGATCACACTAGAGTAATGGTGTACCAACTGAACTACCAGAACCTGAGTTAGTAGTAACCTGTTATAACAGGATCACACTAGAGTAGTGCTGTACCAACTGAGCTACCAGAATGAGTTAGTAGTAACCTGTTATAACAGGATCACACTAGAGTAATGGTGTACCAACTGAACTACCAGAATGAGTTAGTAGTAACCTGTTATAACAGGACCACACTAGAGTAGTGCTGTACCAACTGAGCTACCAGAATGAGTTAGCAGTAACCTGTTATAACAGGAACACACTAGACTAGTGCTGTACCAACTGAACGACCATAACCTGAGTTAGTAGAAACTTGTTATAACAGAATCACACTAGACTAGTGCTGTACCAACTGAGCTACCAGAATGAGTTAGTAGTAACCTGTTATAACAGGATCACACTGGTCTAGTGTTGTACTAACTGAACTACAAGAATAAGTTAATAGTAACCTGTTATAACAGGATCACACTAGACTAGTGCTGTACTAACTGAGCTACCAGAACCTGAGTTAGTAGTAACCTGTTATAACAGGATCACACTAGAGTAATGCTGTACCAACTGAACTACCAGAAACTGCGTTAGTAGTAACCTGTTATAACAGGATCACACTGGACTAGTGCTGTACTAACTGAACTATTAGAACCTGAGTTAGTAGTAACCTGTTATAACAGGACCACACTAGAGTAGTGCTCTACCAACTGAGCTACCAGAATGAGTTAGTAGTAACCTGTTTTAACAGGTTAATACTAGACTAGTACTGTACCAACTGAACTACCAGAACCTGAGTTAGTAGTAACCTGTTATAACAGGATCACTGGTCTAGTGCTGTACTAACTGAACTACAAGAATAAGTTAATAGTAACCTGTTATAACAGGATCACACTGGACTAGTGCTGTACTAACTGAACTACCAGAACCTGTGTTAGTAGTAACCTGTTATAACAGGATCACACTAGAGTAGTGCTGTACCAACTGAGCTACCAGAATGAGTTAGTAGTAACCTGTTATAACAGGATCACACTAGAGTAATGCTGTACCAACTGAACTACCAGAACCTGCATTAGTAGTAACCTGTTATAACAGGACCACACTAGAGTAGTGCTGTACCAACTGAGCTACCAGGATGAGTTAGTAGTAACCTGTTTTAACAGGTTAATACTAGACTAGTACTGTACCAACTGAAGGACCAGAACCTGAGTTAGTAGTAATGTGTTATAACAGGATCACACTGGTCTAGTGTTGTACTAACTGAACTACTAGAATAAGTTAATAGTAATCTGTTATAACAGGTTCACACTGGACTAGTGCTGTACTAACTAAACTACTAGAACCTGAGCTAGTAGTAACCTGATATAACAGGATCATACTAGAGTAGTGCTGTACCAACTGAACTACTAGAACCTGAGTTAGTAGTAACCTGTTATAACAGCATCATACTTGACTAGTGCTGTACTAACTGAACTACCAGAATGAGTTAATAGTAACCTGTTATAACAGGATCACACGAGACTAGTGCTGTACTAACTGAACTACCACAACCTGAGTTAGTAGTAACCTGTTATAACAGGATCACACTTGGCTAATGCTGTTCCAGGTTAACACTACACCATTGCTCTTCAAATTAAAACACCAGAACTCAACCTATTCTAACACTCACATTATGGCTAATATTATTGCATCATTGAGAATGACAGATGAAAACAATTTTTGTTTTAAGATTTAACCCAGAAATATCAGTACTGGTTTTTCAACGTATGTGTCGTAATTGAATCCTAAACCTAACCATTCCTTTCTGTGTTAAATACCATAGACGTGGGATCGGGAAGTGTTCACCATTGTGAAACGTTTTGTTCTTTTAAACTTTAAAGTACTTCACCAATATGTTTAGATAGATTATTGGTGGTAATTTTTACCAGTTTATATCATTTGAGTTATCTGTGTTTAAATTGTATTGAGATATTTTTTATTGTTTTGAATCATCGATATGTATTGATTGAGACGTTTGTTTATTTTCTATAGGAATAATTAGATGTAATTGCCAGTAAACCAGTGCTACTGAATGATATCAGAAATGTTATCTTTTATCCAAATGTAACACCAGACTTACATGTATCTTGTATTATTGATGGAACTCTGTAGTAATACTTGACTTTGGTTTGTTACTGTTTAAACAAGAAATGTTCTGTATTAGAACCGACTTTACTTTCTTTGTTTGATGTCGTTTTGTTTTTATTTGTGAGTCAAAACGCACTGTATGGAAAAGTGAGAACTGATCACGTGCCGTGTAATAAAGCAAGACGTGCTTTAATTAACTTAAGAATTTAGTTTGTCAGGTTACATATTCGAGGACACCAGCAATTTTGTTTTAAACTTGTATTGCAAAACCCATCACCCAGAAATTCCTTTACACAACTTGTTATGGAGGCACGACCTATGTGTTAACCCTAAAAATACATTACTAAGCAGAAGGTATTCAATGAGTCACCTGACTGACATTAGTCATACACCTACACTGCTACCAACTGTTAGAATTGTTTTAATGTCACAATCTATACTGCTGCTAACGTCGTGTTTTAATATCACAATCTGGACTACTGCTAACGTCGTGTTTTAATGTCACAATCTAGACTACTGCTGACGTCGTGTTTTAATGTTATAATCTAAACTACTGCTGACGTCGTGTTTTAATGTTATAATCTAAACTACTGCTGACGTCGTGTTTTAATGTCACAATCAAAACTTCTGCTGACGTCGTGTTTTAATGTTACAGTATAGACTACTGCTGACGTCGTGTTTTAATGTCACAATCTGAACTACTGCTAACGTCGTGTTTTAAGTGTTAGAATCTAGACTACTGCTTTGACGTCGTGTTTTAGTGTTAGAATCTAGACTACTGCTGACGTCGTGTTTTAATGTTACAGTCTAGTTTACTGCTAATATCGTGTTTTAATGTCACAATCCGGATTACTGCTGACGTCGTGTTTTAATGTTAGTCTAGTTTACTGCTAATATGGTGTTTTAATGTCAGAATCTAGACTACTGCTAACGTGTTTTAATATCACAATCTGGACTACTGCTGACGTCGTGTTTTAACGTTAGTCTAGTTTACTGCTAATATCGTGTTTTAATGTCACAATCTGGACTACTGCGTAACGTCGTGTTTTAATGTCACAATCCGGATTACTGCTAATATGGTGTTTTAATGTCAGAATCTAGACTACTGCTGACGTCGTGTTTTAATGTCACAATCTGGACTACTGCTAACTGTCACGTGTTTTAATGTCACAATCTATACTACTGCTGACGTCGTGTTTTAATGTCACAATCTATACTACTGCTGACGTCGTGTTTTAACGTTAGTCTAGTTTACTGCTAATATCGTGTTTTGATGTCACAATCTGGACTACTGCTAACGTCGTGTTTTAATGTCACAATCTAGACCACTGTTAACGTCGTGTTTTAATGTCACAATCTAGACTACTGCTGACGTCGTGTTTTAACGTTAGTCTAGTTTTACTGCTAATATCGTGTTTTTTAATGTCAAAATCTGGACTACTGCTAACGTCGTGTTTTTAATGTCACAATCCGGATTACTGCTGACGTCGTGTTTTTTTAATGTTAGTCGTAGTTTTACTGCTAATATGGTGTTTTAATGTCGGAATCTAGACTCTGCTGACGTCGTGTTTTAATGTCACAATCTGGACTACTGCTTACGTCATTTATTGTTTTAGTGTTAGAATCTAGACTACTGCTGACGTCATTGTTTTAATGTTACAGTCTAGTTTTACTGCTAATATCGTGTTTTAATGTCACAATC
>NW_027467814.1:0-55800 GCF_004210375.1 Tachypleus tridentatus
ATTTCTGTTCTGTATTACCACAATTATGGTTGAAAAGCAAACAAGAGAAACTAAACACAGGATGTTTGTGGACTAGAATGACGTTGTGAGATTTATGAAGAGAGAACAGCTAACGTAGTTTACCACTAACGTGTGAACACTAGTTTCCATAAAAGTTTATTTAGTTGTTTGAAGTTAAGCACAAAGCTAAACAATGGGCTGTTTGTGTTCCTCTCACCAAGGGTAATCCGGTTTCCTAGCATCGTAAGTCTGTAGACATACCGCTATGCTACTGGAGGACACCGCTTAGAAAGAAGATAGTAGTAGGAAGAATCATGTCTAAATGAATACTTCAACAACAGAAAACAAAAATAGATCTCGTCATTACTAAAGAAGAGACGATAATTCGTATAACAATCTTGAGGACATAATTACAGTTAAAGTTACGTAAAGCAACTGTTTACCAGAAGAGAAAAATGTATATAGTAAATGTGTTGCAACGAGAGTAGATATATAAAAAAAATTAAGGTGTAACATAATGACCTTAATTATATACTTCGTTAAATGAACGATGTTTTATTTAGTAAATGTGTTTTCTTAACGTTGTCAGAATTTTGAAGAACGTCACGAGGAGAAATATGGCATGAATTCATATTACAGTGTATATGGGTTAAAAAGTTTGACCGTATGTATTTAAATGATTATCGTTTTGCAAAATAGTACGTTACAATATTTCTTATGTCTGTTACTTTAAGAAATAAAGACATAAGAAACCTAAAACTCCACCCCTTCTATCTTCACTCTTCTGTTATTTTTGAGGATTTTGTCAGTCTTGAATTATAGCTCACGAAAGTCATGAAACGAAACTAAAACATTGATGTAGTTGTCGATAAACAATTTAACATAAAGAACTTTACGTCTTAGTGAATATTAAAAAATTAGTAATATTGAGATTTTGTTGAAGGATGGCGGCGTGTATTGGTTATTACGTGTTGTATATATACACTATACGGCTAAAAGTATGCAGACACTCGACTATCACACCTATTGAAGGATGGCGGCGTATTGGTGTACGTGTTGTATATGTACACTATACAGTAAAGTGTCACAGACACTCGACTATCACTATATGTGCTTGTTGAATATCTCATTCCAAATCCATGGTCATTAATATAGGTTGGTCTCTTTTGCTGCTATAACAGCCTTCACTCTTCTGGGATGGCTTTTCACTAGATTTCGGAACATGGCTGCGGGGATTCGTTCCAATTTAGTCACAAGAGCATTAGTGATGTCGGGCACTGATTTCGAGCGATAAGGCCTGGCTTGCAGTCGGGGTTTCAATTCATCCCAAAGGTGCTTGATGGGGTTGAAGTCAGGTCTCTGTACAGGCCAGTCAAGTTCTTTTACATCAACCTCGTCAAACTATGGCTTTATGGACCTCGCTTTGTACACGGGAACATTATCATGTTGAAACAAAAAAAAAGTTTTTCCCAAACTGTTGCCACAACGTTGGAGCACAAAATTCTCTAGAATGTTATTGTATGCTATAGTATTAAGATTTCCTTTCACTGGAACTAAAGAACCTAGCCCAAACCATGAAAATCAGCCCCAGACTATTATTCCTCCTCCACAAAACTTTACAGTTTCTACTATGCATTCAGGTAGGCAGCGTTCTCCTGTCATCCGTCAAACCCTGATTCGTCCGTCAGACTGCCAGATGAGTGAAGCGTGATTCATCATCACTCAGAGAACGCGCTTCCACTGCTCCAGAGTCAATGGCTATGTGCTTTACACCACTCCAGCCGACGCTTGGCATTGCACATGCTGATCTTAGACTTGTGCGGCTGCTCGACCATGGAAATCCATTTCATGAAGCTCTCGACGAACAGTTCTTGCGATGACGTTGCTTCCAGAGGCAGTTTGGAACTCGGTAGTGAGTGTTGTGACTGTGGACAGACAATTTTTACACGCTACGAGCTTCAGCACTCGGCGGTCCCATTCTGTGAGCTTTTCTGGCCTACCGTTTCGTGGCTGAGCTGTTTTTTGCTCCTGGAAGTTTACACCTAACAATAATAGCTTTGATATTTGACCAGGGCAAAATCTAGCAGGGCAGAAACATGACGAACTGACATGTTGGAAAGGTAGCATCATTTGACAGTCCCATGTTGAAAGTTAATGAGCTCTTCAGTACCACCTATTCTACTACCAATGTTTGTCTGTGGAGATTGCATGGCTGTATGGTTGATTTTATGTGCGTGTTAGCAATGGGTGTGACTGAAATAGCCGAACCTACTAATTAGAAAAGGTGTCCACATAATAGCGGTCATGTATTGTATGTGTATATTTATGAAAACATGTTTTTCTTTGTCTGCTTTTTCCTGTCTGACAAATAAACACTCTCTTTAATAATTAACAGTTTTCTCCTGGTATCTGAACACATACCGTATTTTTAGACAAATCCACCTCCCACCCAACCTCACTCACGTTGTGCAGCGGTATCTCATTCACATTCACACCGCTAGGAAAAGGGGTTTGTTTCTCGTGGTGGGCAGAGCAGAGATAGCCCACTGTACAGCTTTGTGCCTAGCTTCAAACAAAGAAGGCTTGGCATGGCCAGGAGGTTAAGGCACTCGACTCGTATTCCGAGGGTCAGGGGTTCGAATCCTGTCACATCAAACACGCTCGCCCTATCAGCCGTGGGGGCGTTATAATGTGACGATCAATCCCACAATTTGTTGGTAAAAGAGCGACCCAAGAGTTGGCGGTGGGTGGTGATGACTAGCTGCCTCCCTCTAGTTTTACACTGCTTAAATTAGGGATGATTAGCGCAAATATCCCTCGTAACAGCTGTGCAAAATTCAAAACGAAACAAAACAAAACAAACAAAGAAATCGATGTACCTCATGATTTTGAAGTACCAGTATCAGTTCATATATTAATGATATTGTTTTTTACTTAAGGATGTTCTATATTGTGGAAATTATGTGTAAAGAACTGTATTTATGTTGGTTGACAGTTCAGTGGTAAAAATAATAGAATTATGATACTGACTATGTAACTTTAAGTCGTGCCTCTGTACTTACGTCAAATGTATTTACGTGATATAACTTCTCTGTCAACAACACACTTTTAGTTTTATCCTGCGCGGCTATAGTGCCTTCTGTAAAATATAACATTAGTGGTGTTTACTGTGACACTCTGTAGAAAGCTTCAACCTTGGATTACCTCGCGTGGTGTTTGATGTTCTGAAAATGTTTTGTTCAAGAACGTTTCTTTGTTTTTGATTTTGCTCAAAGCTACACGAGGGCTATCTGCGCTAGCCGTCCCTAATTTATTTGTGTAAGACTAGAGGAAAGCAGCTAGCCATCACCACCCACCTCCAACTCTTGGGCTACTCTTTTACCAGCGAATAGTAGGTTGCCCGTAACATTATAAAGCCCCACCACTGAAATGGCGAACATGTTTGATGTGACGTGGATTCCAACGACCCTCAGATTACGAGTCGAGTGCCTTAACCACCTGGCCATTCCGGGCCATTCAAGAACGTAATCCGTCTAACCAATTGAAAACCTCAAGATGCGCGAAGCATTGAAACAAATTTTAACTTCAAATAATGTCAGATCTTATCTAAAGTATCTCCCCAGTAGCACAGCAGTATGTTTGCGGATTTAGAGGGTTATAATCCGTGTTTCGATACCCCTGGTTGGCATAGCACATATAACCTGTTGGGTAGCTTTTGACTTAATTCTAAACAAACAAAACTTTTAAAAAGTAATTAAAGTCCTTAATATGAATTCGTTACAAAATGATATTTTAAGTGAATAAAAGTTAAAATTTAAAACACTAGAGGAACATCTTTACATAATAAAAAATTGTGAAGAAAACAAACATTCTGATATATCGGCAATAAAATACTTGTAACATCTTCCATGCTTTAACTCCCTATTCTGATAAACTTGGTAATACATATTTCGATTGTGGATTTTGTTCGATTTTGTGTTGGCTGACTTTGTTCTGTAATGTTCTTCAACTAAACAATTATTATCTTCTTTTTAAAGACTATATTATTTTAAAATGTTCTATATTAGAGGTATTGTAAATAAATAAATAAAACACATAAGGAAGTATAATTTTAAAAGCGTTTTATTTGCCATTTTAAAACAATAAAATTTTAAAGGAAATTTTTCAACGTACATTGTACTCTATTAAGTCAGTGACATGAGACGCTTATCAGTGAAGCATTATATATATATATATTTCTGTGTTTATTTAGACCACGTTAACCATTTATTGACTCCAAGTAATCCCATTCAATACCACTTGAGCATTTTTCATTAAAATTCTATCTATGTTATTGGAAAAAAAATGTTCAAACTGACTATTTTAAAGACAATACCAAGCAAATGTTATATTTACTTCAATGTTATCTTGATGAATATTCACAGTTGTTAAGCGTGAACTTCGAAAATAAAGTTTAGTGACACCTGGCAACTTGCCTAAGATATCAAAACTAAAACAACGTCACAGGTTTGAGCGATGAGTCTGTGTTATTTAGCAAACTAAGTACTAAAATGTTTCGTACAATATAGTTTGCACATTTCACGCAACTGTATTTTGCGTTTCTTACTCACAATAGAAAGACAGTATCTACATGTCGTATCATTTTATTATTTTGCGATCTTTTGTTCTATGATCATTTCTTAACATGCAGAAGATATTAATTGCGCTTTAGAAGAATTGTTTTGTTTTGGAATTTCGCACAAAGTTACTCGAGGGCTATCTGTGCTAGCCGTCCCTAATTTAGCAGTTAGGCAGCTCATCATCACCACTCACCGCCAACTCTTGGGCTACTCTTTTACCAACGAATAGTGGGATTGACCATCACATTATACGCCCCCACGGCTGGGAGGGCGAGCATGTTTAGCGTGACGCGGGCGCGAACCCGCGATCCTCGGATTACGAGTCGCACGCCTTACGCGCTTGGCCATGCCAGGCACTTTAAAAGAATGATTTTCGTATAGCTATGTTATATGGCCGAAAAAGCAAGCTGTGGTTCCAGGAAAGATATACTTAGTGAAATCCTAACCATTGAACAGTTGAATACTTCTACCGATGGTTTATATTTGGAGCTAACAGTTCTTTCAAAGGAAGGATATTCTAATGTAAGCTTTCTTAATAACCATCGAGAACAAAATAACGTTTTGAAAAAGAGAATCTTCAGTCTCCTACAGAGAATTAGAAAATTTTGCACAACACAATATACGATGAATTAACTGGTTCTCAAACCACACTACGACCTCGTTCCAACACAATATACGATGTATTAACTGGTTCTCAAACCACACTACGACCTAGTTCCAACACAATATACGATGTATTAACTGGTTCTCAAACCACACTACGACCTAGTTCCAACACAATATACGATGTATTAACTGGTTCTCAAACCACACTACGACCTAGTTCCAACACAATATACGATGTATTAACTGGTTCTCAAACCACACTACGACCTAGTTCCAACACAATATACGATGAATTAACTGATTCTCAAACCACACTACGACCTAGTTCCAACACAATATACGATGTATTAACTGGTTCTCAAACCACACTACGACCTAGTTCCCACACAATATACGATGAATTAACTGATTCTCAAACCACACTACGACCTAGTTCCAACACAATATACGATGAATTAACTGGTTCTCAAACCACACTACGACCCAGTTCCCACACAATATACGATGAATTAACTGGTTCTCAAACCACACTACGACCTAGTTCCAACACAATATACGATGAATTAACTGGTTCTCAAACCACACTACGACCTAGTTCCAACACAATATACGATGAATTAACTGGTTCTCAAACCACACTACGACTTAGTTCCAACACAATATACGATGTATTAACTGGTTCTCAAACCACACTACGACCTCGTTCCAACACAATATACGATGTATTAACTGGTTCTCAAACCACACTACGACCTCGTTCCAACACAATATACGATGTATTAACTGGTTCTCAAACCACACTACGACCTAATTCGGAAAAACCTGCTCTTTCGCAAATGGAAGACTACTATGGAAAGAAAATTTTCCAACGCTAAATAATGTTGTGATGAAATTGAGAACAACACCTGGTGCAATTAACAAAATAATCAGTGTGGAATTGAATTTCAAGAAAGCTCGTAAGTTAAACATTCCCAAAGTTCAAATCATATCTAGGAATCAACAGCTGTTTTCAAAATTACGAAAACAACAATTATTAGAGTAAACCCCACAGTTAAAGTTAATAGAGTTTGTTTGTTTGTTTTTGTTATTTCGCACAAAGCTACTCAAGGGCTATCTGTGCTAGCCGTCCCTAATTTAGCAGTGTAAGACTAGAGGGAAGGCAGCTAGTCATCACCACCAACCGCCAACTCTTGGGCTACTCTTTAACCAACGAATAGTGGGATTGACCGTCACATTATACACCCCCACAGCTGAGAGGGCGAGCATGTTTAACGCGACGCGGGCGCGAACCCGCGACCCTCGGATTACGAGTCGCACGCCTTACGCGCTTGGCCATGCCAGGCCGTTTAATAGAGAAAACAAGCAGTAAGTTAAGGTATATTTTCAGAATTCACATATTTTAATACAATATGCAATAAAACACATACTAATTATTTCATCTGTTATTTATACGATTGATAATAAATGTTAAAGCATTTCAAAAGTAGTTCATGATATACGAATTGTCACACTGTTAAAACATCAGAAAATGTGCAGAATGCTGACTTTGAGGAAAAGAGATGAATGCTTAGTTATCATAAACATTTTAAACCCTACTTACTTAAATTATTTTCTATACGTAACAGCTGCGTCACGTGACTAGATTCAAACTCAAATATTTTCAGTAAAATATGTGCCAATACATCATGCGTATCAGTGGACACAACCATCACCGGTGAGAAATAGCATGTTTTCTGTACATACTTTAAAACACGTGGTAATGCTTTTCTGCTTTTGTTTATATCTTGCGTTTGTATGTTTGATATTAAAACACAACATTGCTCAATGAGCTATCTTTGCCGTGCCCAAAACAGGGATTGAAAGTTGACTGTTAGCGTTATAAGCCTGTAAGCCTGAAGTTAAGTCATCGAGGGGCTTTTTGTGAATGTTTGATACTTTTAACGAAAGGATTCCAAATTTTCCAAGAAAAACTAAAATAGTACAGAAATAAAAACTGATTCAAGACTGTGGATTCATTAACTAAACAAACATATATTTGTAACATATATTTGTTGGATCGAACAGTAATTACCCTATGACATGCACTTGATCAATGCACCCTATCATGTTTGGTTGAGATTTTTCCAAGCACCATGGACAAAAACAAAGTTATTTACTGGCAGAAGTGCAGGTGAACAAAACTAAACTAAATAAATAAACAATAAGAACTGTCATGATGTTTTAAACGCATACAGCTTTTTAAAATTATTTTTACTAAAATAAATAAATAAACAATAAGAACTGTCATGATGTTTTAAACGCATACAGCTTTTTAAAATTATTTTTCTGTGTTTTACTCAGTTTATTTTTTTTAAATAATTTCAAAATTTAGCATTTTTTTATTATTTAGTATTTCTTATACTGAAAGAGACGAGCCGTGGAAGTTTTAAATATAATGTGTGTTTTCTCATAGCAAAGCCACATCGAGCTATTTACTGAGCCCATTGAGGGGAATCGAGTCCCTGATTTTAGTGTTGTAAATCCGTAGACTTCCCGCTCTACTAGAGGGGGTATTTAAAGTTAATAAAGAAGTTAATAAAACTCGATGAAATCCGTTTTTTAACTTTCACATAAAAAAGTTATGTAATTTCATACTGCAATATCTAATTGTCATATTTACCAAAGGTAAGCAAGGAATATGAATATTCAGAAATAAAATTAGTTTAAAAAAACATTAAAGAATGCAACAATAATTGTTATGAGATTCACATTTGTAGTGTTATTATATAAGATTTCTCAGAAAGGCAAATCTAAAGGGAAAATTCCCTGCGTTGTATATCTCTATTACGATTTTTCTGCCTGCAAGGTTTTACTATCGCTAACTCTACAGTAAATTTGCCACAATAGCACAAAGTAAGACAGAATGAAGCGGTTTGAAATCGGCAGACGACAAGCCAGTTATTATAGTGGTTAATTAGGGCTGGCTGAGTGTAATATGAGTCTCAAGGCTGAGATTAATTGTCATATGTTTCATTATATGTACACTTTAACTATAAAAATAGATCTTTATTAAAGCAGCTTGAGAGAAACAAATATATCAATGAAAAATTACGATCTCAGAAATTTAGATACCTAAGTACTGTTTTGGTTTGGTATAAAGCTGCTCTATAAGCTCAAACTTCGAAACATAAATAATACTTTAAATGTCTTATAATGTAACAAAAAATAAATGATTGTGTAAAGAAATACACTGTACATTGTAGACAGACATCATTAGTTGGTAGACTCTTGAGCTCAAGGTTTTCGCATGTTTTTGTGGGTGTACAAGACATCTAAACACAAACAATTTCTTTCTAATTAAACACGTGCAAAACCAGCTTTTTATTAATTTGTTGAAGACGTTAAACATTTCGAGCAGCTGTTCGTCTGTACAGTGCTATGTCGTTTGCTTGCAACATAACGAAAAACGCTTATCTTATACATTAACGACTGACAAGGCCCGGCATGACCAGGTGGTTAAGACGCTCGACTCGTAATCTGAGGTTCGAATCCCCGTTACACCAAACATGCTTGTCCTTTCATCCGTAAAGGCGTTATAATGCGACAGCCAATCGTACTATTCATTCTTGAAAGAGTAGCCCAAGAGTTGGCGGTGGGCGTTGATGACTAGCTGCCTTCCCTCTAGTCTTACACTACTAAATTACGGACGACTAGCTCAGATAGCCCTCGTGTAGCTTTGCGCGAAATTAAAACAAAACAAAACAAAAAGGACTGACAAAGATAACACAAAATTTAAGCTTACATCCAGAAATATCATTTGTGAGAAATTACTCTTATGTTTACATGCGTTGTGGCAAAAGTGTAAAGTTCTTTCTTCAGTGTTTTCATCTCAACGCATACACGTATATATGTAACCACATTTAACACGTTTAATCTCTTATCCTATACCTTTGCACATTCACGTTTTCTTCTACGTTCTCAATTACGTGTTCTAACTTTTAGCTTCTCTTTTAGCCATCTTTCATATCTGTTCTTCCATCGATAAGTCTTAGATCTTACATCACTTAAGTTTGGGTTTCGATTCCTGCAGTTGTCACAGTGTAGATAGCTCACTTTACAGGTGTGCGTTGAATGAAAAAAATAAATAATATTTTTGTCTAAGTTTCTTAGATTGAATTCTACCTTCTGTGCTTTATTTGTACTATTTAATATTCTGTGTTTTAGCCCCGGCCCAGCTGCTCATACAAAAACCTTTGAGTTGAGTTTTTTTTCAAGTACACATTTTTAGCTCATAGCTCTGCTATCTCTTGACTGATTTGAGAAATAATTAGGGTTTCGAGTCAGGAAGTGGAAAACCAACTAGTGAATGATATACTTGAACCCGCTAGGTGTCATAGAATAACTCACTCTTATTCTGCCTAAAATAATTTCAATTTGAAGATGGACTGGTAGAGTTTCTAAGATGTAATAAATTCGAATAAAATATAAGTGCACCCCACGCTTAGTATTGCTGGTACAGAAAAAATAGCTAATAAAAAGAGTGGTTAAGGTACTTGACTCGTAATCTGAGGGTCGTGGATTCAAATCCCCGTCACATCAAACATGTTCGCCCTTTCAGTCGTGGGGAATTTATAATGTGTGGTCAATCCCACTATTTGTTGTTAAAAGAGTAGCCCAAGAGTTGTCGGTGGGTGGTGATGACTAGCTGACTTCCCTCTAGCCTTACACTGCTAAATTAGCTCTCGTGTAGCTTTGCGCGAAATTTAAAACAAACCAAACCATTCCTCTCTTTCGGGCGCGCTTTGGACTCCGAATCTAATGAGCTGGGTTTGAATTCGTCCAATTCCCAAAAATTATTCTCCGGACTTTAAGCTGTGGGTAGGACAGAAGTTGGATATTTAGTAGGAATGGTTAATCATTTAGCTCTGCTTACACAACGAGAGATAAATACGAAGTGGTTATTAAGTGGTATAAATGTTTTAATATTGTCCATATAATTTATCGATGAGCAAAATTAAACTTTTAAAAATGTCTATTATTAGTCGCTGAGATAATCTAAAAATAATTTGTTTGTTTAATATTTTATTATTTGTACATAATAGTCGTTATAATGCACGCACGTCTCTGTTAGTTATTTATTTACATACTGCTTTTTGGTTTGTTTTATTGTTATGTACAAAGCTACTGCCCAACACGAGTATCAAAACCTGGTTTCTAGTGGTATAAGCCCACAGACATACCACTGTGTCACTTGGGAGCGACATACTGCTACATACACTAACAAGTCATGCAGGTAATATGAGTAATTTATGCTTGTTTACTTTTCTCTAATTTCGCGCAAAGCTACACGAGGGCTATCTGTACTACCCGTCACTAATTTAGCAGTTCAAGACTAGAGGGAAGGCAACAATTCATTACCACCTACCATCAGCTCTTAGGCTACTCTTTTGCTAACAAATAGTGGGACTGACTGTAACATTATAACGCCCCCACGGCTAAAAGGTCGAGCATGTTAGGTGTGAAGGAGATTCGAATACGTGACCCTCAGATTACGAGTCAAGGGCAATGCCAGTTTATAAATACTTGTTATTCAGCTGATTTACATTTAAGAAGCACTTAGTTTAGTCTAGGATGCTCCCTGGTGTCATTAAAATAAAGTATTCAACAAAAATGCTTGTTTAGAGAGATTTGGTTGGTGTGTAATTTGCCACAAAAGAGAGATGACAGTTACACTTTATTAGTCACATTATTCATGTTTTACTCTCATTTTGCCAAAATATTGCGTACGTGTGGATTTTGTGGGAATAGAAGACGCGAGGTCATAACGGTCCACATCTGCTGATAAATGATATATATTGTCTAAATGAATGGAAATATAGTGTAGTCCCATCAGGGTAAAAGATGATGAATGTGGCTAAGAAGCTAGTAAAGTGCAAATGACACATCATCCAAATATCTAAATAAGCATCTTTGTTGAATCATTTGCTTTAGTGACACCAGAGAACATCCTGGACTGAATGAGATAGCTATCCACAGTGCTGTTACAGTTGTAAACAAAAGCATATTTATTTTGTATTTAGTTTATTTTATTATAAGCCTTGAAAGTACGACTTGTATATCACTTACGTCCAAATTCGAACCCATTTTTTTTTTAACTTAGAAGAAATATTAATTAATTTGCTTGAAAATTAAAAACATTAAAAATGTATTTATTTATAACAAGATATCTATGCTATAATTTGTGCTATGCAAGCTGCTCATGAGGGTTTCATTTGTTGTGTATTGAGATAACGATGCTTGGTTTTACATGAACTAAAGCGTGTTGCTAATATATAGAGAAATAACTGAATCGTACGCACTTTTCTAACAAGTTTAACTGCTGTTTAGCTGCCTTCTCTCTGGGGTCTTCACAGTTAAGTTAGTTGGGATTAGTACAAGTAGCCCTCATGCGGCTTTGTGCAAAATTAAAATAACAACAAACAAACCAAACTTAGGGGCGGAGGGTGTTGCCGAAAATACAGATCTTTCTTCTTCTTACCGCTTCCTTCACATTAACTTTGAACAAAAAAATTATAGAAAGTCTGATTGTGAGACATAGCTTTTGCATATCATTTAATAGCTTTTCTTTCGACAAATACGGCCCGGCATGGCCAAGCGTGTTAAGGCGTGCGACTCGTAATCTGAGGGTCGTGGGTTCGCATCCCGGTCGCGCCAAACATGCTCGCCCTTTCAGCCGTGGGAGCGTTATAATGTTAGGTCAATCCCACTATTCGTTGGTAAAAGAGTAGCCCAAGAGTTGGCGGTGGGTGGTGATGACTAGCTGCCTTCCCTCTAGTCTTACACAACTAAATTAGGGACGGCTAGCACAGATAGCCCTCGAGTAGCTTTGTGCGAAATTCCTGTAGTTAACCCGTAGTCTCGATTATCACGAATCAAACCATCGCCACTGCTGTACTCAAACGTATGATAATGTTGTTTCAGTACAGATAAACGTCTTTTGTAACGTTATGATACGATTAATCCAGTAGAGTACTCTAGTACGATGAACTCCAAAGCCTGAAGAGACCTAACGACTTTGAACTATATCTTGAACTAAGTCATTTTATATTAATATTCATATGTGTATGAAATGAATTTATCATGGTGATGGTTCTGAAACATAGTCTTCCTTTGAGAAGTAGAGTTCATTAAGAAATACAAGAATAAAAAACGAACGCTCCCAAGTATACAGAAAACGAGTGGAACCAAAGTCTGACGGCCTAGATGGCGCTATCATGTCTCTAGTAATAAATCAAAACATTACTTGTATCAGCAGTGATGAAAGCTCACAAGGCTACAACATTGAACCCTAGCATCGATACATATTTCGTATATCGACGTTATACGAGAAGGCAGAGATGTCAGTTGATATTTGGTACGGTTAAAAGTCACGTATTAACTTAATTTTTAATATTAATTATATTTTATTGGCTTATTCTCAATGGGTTTGTTTTACGAAATAGTGCCATCTAGTAGCAAATAAACTTAGAACATTTTTTACTTTTCTCTGAAAAAATATATAAACATTTTAAGAAAAAATAACTGTCTGAAAACAGTTACTTTACATCAGCCGTCATACTTAATTCACGTATTATCCTCCTGTTTCCTAATAAGGAAAGAAATTACACATATCCACCAGTAAATGCGTTTACAATATCTTCGACTGGCCAAAATACTGCAATACTCTTTTGGCGTCATTTCTTATTACAAGTTCTTATCTCTCACAGTTGTCTTCTACATGACCCAAGGTTTTGAATAAGAGGAAATACCGTCTTTGCTTTTGAACTTAAAGGTCAATTTATGAAATATTAAGTAATATTGTATTTTTATAAACTTAACTCTTTTACTAATTGTCAGAGGTAAAAAAATGTTGTGGTGCATATAAATGTGTTGTATTTGAGTCAATATAATCAAGTAGTGTAAACATCAGTTTGATGCTTTGATAAAAATTGCCTTCTCAGCTGTTACAGCTTGTTTTCAGCTGTGAATTTGTAGTAGCAAGGTTTATGCCAGTTGAAAAGACCCTTTGCCACAAGTTGACTTTCAGAAAGTCTAGTTGTATGATTAGTAATATGAGCCGAATCTACATCTTTAAGTTTTTATCTTTATTTGGCAACATTCAGTAGTCTAGTCTTTCTAAATTCTGATGAAGAAGGTCAAAAAGGTTCCTTGCTGTCCTCTCGAGAAATGATACAGTGGGAAGTTTCATCTTCTTCCAGTCTGAGTTCAAGTGATGTTGGTTTATTAAACTCTGCGATCTATTTTCATATCAGAACCTAAAAACGCAGAACAAAACATTTGTCACATGCTTTAAAATGGGAACAATGGTGGAATGATACAATGTAAATATAATACAGATGCAATGCAAACAATAATGGAAACAAGATGCAAGTGTGCCATCATATAAAACGTCAAAATGATTGTAAAAAAAAACTGATTATTTTGGTAATATATTCATTATTATGACCTTGAAAATGACCTTAAGATCAAATACGAAACTAATGTTTAAACTATATGATTATTTTGAGTCAAACACAACACATCTAGATGGAAATAAGATTTTATCTCTGGTAACAAGTAAAGAGCTAATTATGTAAAAAATACCAAATTGGTTAACATTTCATTAAAATGACTTAGAATTTATTCTGAAAGTCAAATGCAAAGACTGCATCTGCATGATTGAAACAACATTGAGCTAATATGTAAGACATCCAGGGGATACCAACTTGAAACAAAAAAAGTCTTCAAAACTTGTTATAAGTACACTTAACCACTCATTGAAACAGGGAAAAGTAAGAATTTTCCCAAACATTTAACGTGTATAGTTTAACTGATTATAGTTGATCTTTTAAACAACTACTCTAATAAAATTGAGCAGCCAGAACCGTATTTACTTCAGTAAAAAAATTATGGCTGTTAAAAGTATGTTGCACTTAAAATGTGCCTCCCCCATAACACAGCGGTATGTCTGCAAACATACAACTCTAGAATTCCTGTTTCGATAACTAAATACTTAACTACAAATAAACACGTAAAATGTGAATTTACTAACTTCTAAGTTTATCCCGTTGAGGCTTCATGTCTCGCTTGTTGTAAGGCACAAAGAAATCGGGCAAAACAACAAAATTTTGCGAAATTTGAGCCTAACATGTGGATTTTGTTTTCAAATGTTTACAAAGGGAAAGTCACATTCAGTGATGCAGTGAAGTAAACCAATTTCAATAAAAGTATTTTATTTATACTAAAATAAACTATAAATATCTTAGATTATTAAACATTGATTATTACATTATTAAATTAGATTATTCAAAACTGAAGCCGAATCTTGGATATATATATATATATCTTTCACTTGGTTATCAATTACAAAACAGACCTCAGGGTTTACTGCAAAAATCAAAGAAAGAAAAGAAAATTGTGTACCTTCAAAAACAAGTCATTTGCTTAAAATACGTTGACTGTGACACAGCAGATAAGTACAATAAATTATCGATGCTGTTTAAACTTCACATTTTAATGTTTGTTTGATATGTGTTTTGACTTGGCACATATCCATTTTTGATTTAATAAACGATTATTATTATTATCGTTTATCTCAATAAACGATTGCACTTACTGATAACATAAATTTTGAACACAGACATTTTTATCAGTGCAACATCCATTAGACTCTGATGTTCGAGATTTAATTACATAATAAAGAACAGTGTCTTTTACAATCATAAAAAAACGCAATTAGCTATATGGATCAAATGACAATTCTAAAATGTGTTCTCAAGACGGCTGGTGTGTGTATTAAAAGTTTAAACAAAATAAATACCAGCCATCTTGAGAACATATTTTTACTTCAAACGGTTTTCTCGTCATCCCGAATTTTAAACTTTTAGCCCGTAACATTAATACACTTACGAAATTAAACTTGTACAAAAGTTGAGTACGTTACATTAAAGTTATTTTGGAGACTCACTATATCATTACAATACACTTCCAGTCATGTTCTATCTAACGACCGGTGTATTTATCGTTGTTAGTCGTAACGATGTCATGTTCGAATCACACTACTTTCTCCTGCAGCCTTTCTATAATCAATCTAGAATTCGACAACTGCATTTTCCTAGCGCCCGTTTGAACAATTACATTGCAGAGAAATCCACTGACGCTGCGTCAGATGACTTCACTGGTTTGTCTTCTTGCAGAATGGTTTGAATACCAGTTTCATTCTCTGGCTGCTCGAGGTACGAAACAGATAAATTTGTCGTTATAGAAACTTGTGTACACGTGACTCGTGTCGATTTTCGAACCTTGTGAGATATTACTGAGTTAATGGCAGAGCATAGCATTAGCAACTGATGAAATAAAACAACGTAATCTTTATAAGTAAGAAGTTAGAATAAGTATAATCTCCAACTATATTCATTATCAGGTTGATTTTAGATATAACTAGGTAGTTTGTGCTGATCTGAAATTAATATTAATGTGTTTATTATGTTTCAGCATTAATTTTTCAGTTAGTTTTGTTGTTTGGTGTGTTGTTAAGCGCAAAGCCACACGAACGATTATTTATGCTTTGTCTGTTATGGTTATCGGAACCCACTGACTTACCACTGAGCCACAGGGTGCGGAAAATGTTTGAGAAAATACTGATGTCAGTTCGAGGATTCGTAACCTTTGTCTCCTTTTGCACTGACTCTACGTTGTTATTTCTGAAATCTTATAAATATATACTCTCATAACCTATGCATATTTTCATCTATAAGAACCTTGTTAGAATAGTTTCAGAGCTACTCTTATATTTCCTACCTGTTGGTGTTTTCTTGACTGAAAATGTTTCTGTGGCTCTTAAAAAGATGTAAACAAATAAATAAAACAAACTTAAACACAATGATTGTTTAGTGAACCATTATGACATAGGCCCCGGCATGGCCAGGTGGATAAGGCACTCGACTCGTAATCTGAGGGTCCGCGGGTTCGATTTCCCGTCGCACCAAACATGTTCACCCTTTCAGCCGTGGGGACGTTATAATGTGACGGCCAATCGTACTATTCTTTCGTAAAAGAGTAGCCCAAATGTTGGCGGTGGGTGGTGATGACTAGCTGCCTTCCATTTAGTCTTACACTGCTAAATTAGGGACGGCTAGCGCAGATAGCTCTCGTGTAGCTTTGCGTGAAATTCCAAACAAACAAGAAAACAAACCAAACCATTATGACAAATCAAAAGCTGATAAACTTATGCTATTAACACAGTCTGTTCATAGAAAACCTTGTAACCTCAAAAGTGGTAAACAACATCTGGTTATCTAATACTTTGGATTGAAATCTAATAGTTTGTTATTAATTAGAAGTGTTTTATGTATATACGAAGTTAAAATATCAATTATCATGGAGGTTAATATTTCGGAGCGCCTGCTAGTTTGAACAAAAGAATTATCTATCATATTGAAATACTTTTAGTGCAAACTTCAGGCTCACAGCCTCACTCTTATGACATATTTTTATAATTATATAGATTCTATGAGAAATTTATGATACTAAGCCAAAAGTTACTGAAGTAAGATTCAAACAGCTGAGTTAGATTTTGAAATATTACGTTTGAAAGTTAGAGTTAGAAATTTTTTGTTATAATGTTTTCGAAATATATGATTTATTTGTAAATAGTTTTGTGGTTAATTTAATGTACTAAGGTTAACCATAGTGGCTGGAAAAATTGTAACGAAACGCTAGAATTTCCTTTTATTCTGTAGATATGTCAATACTCTCTTTAATGTCACTCAAGTTACTCTAGTCAATTTTTCATGATGTATGTCAACATTTGGATCGTGTAAACAGGAAAAAGACATGTAAATGTCTCTCTCTCTTTATGTATATATACACAAACCCACTTGTGTGACAGCTGCTAGAAATGCTATACTTCTGGTAGATTCCTAGAACTAAATATTACTTCGAAAGGTCAGGACCCAGAAAGTCATAGACTTGGAATCCTTCCGTTAACTGACTAGAGAAAACCTCACTCAGATAAATTAAAGATTAAAAGGAAGTGGAAAAAGATAAAGATGAATATTTTAAAAATGCATCTTTTTACATGTATCGTCTGTTTAACTTGGCAATCTAGTGACAAAACCCTTTCTAACATTCTAAACTTTGTGTGAAAGTAAAAAAAACACTGAGGTTAAAAACATTGAAAGTCTCAACATAACACAACACTTACTTTGCGATTGGTTTCGAAATGGAATTCCATGCGTCTGCACCATCTAACGGAAGAAACATTGAACAAATTATTATGATTTAATATGAAATTCAAAATAAAAAAAATTTATTCACCGACCATATTTTTTTTACTTCATTGGTGACTAGAATTGAGTTTGGTCAAGTGATTCGCCCACACAAAAAAATATTCTCAACTCGAAACAGTTTACATGCGGGTAAATAGAGAGATAATAATGACTGCTTCTCGAAATGACTTTAACATTGGTTTATTTGTTTGTTTTTGAATTTTGCGCAGAGCTACACGAGAGCTATCTGCACAAGTCGTCCCTAATTTTGCAGCGTAAGACTAGAGGAAAGGCAGGTAATCATCACCACCCATCTCCAACATTTTTTAAACAACGAATAGTGGGATTGATCGCACCAGTATAACGCCCCCACGGCTGAAAGGGCGAGCATGTTTGGTGTGACAGAGATTCAAACCCGCGACCCTCACATTATGAGGCGAGTGCCTTAACCATTTGGCCATGCCTGGCCTGGGTATCTTATATTAAATTGAATTTGAAGCCTCATTGAGTTGTTACAGACCATCTCTAAACGTATAGCCATACTTTATGTGACGACCGTGTAATGCAATATGTTTTCCAAAAGATAAAGCTATAATGTTTAAAGCACATTACTACTAGTTTCTTGCTTTTCTTAAGCCATCTAGTGTACGAGAAAGACAGTTTTAAGCGCGTCCATTCCAACAGTCCTTTCGCATCGCAATACATTGGCGTTCAGTACGGCAAATTGAGCAGCATGTTATTTATGGACAGAATTAATACCTATTTCTTTTTATTCAGTTTACAGGGGTATATAACGTTTGATGGACACGTCGTGGAAACCCAACTTGTGTACAAGCGACTTTTGTCACTTTTTCAAACACAGTACCTTCTTTATTTTCGTACAGTTATTTGGAACACGCTGTCACAAGACTACGCACCTCGCTTATCATTAGTCACGTGGTTTGAACTCGCGACTACAGATTTGGAGTCGACCGCCTTAATGTTAAACTGCTCACTTATTGTTATTCGTCTGCTGGGGGCCCGGCATGGCCAGGTGAGTTAGGCACTCAACTCATAATCCGAAAGTCGCGGATTCGAACCCCTTTCGCACCAACCATACTCGCCATTTCAGCCGTGGGGGCGTTAAAATGTGACGGTCATTCCCACTATTCGTTGATAAAAGAGTAGCTCAAGAGTTGGCAATGGGTGGTGATGACTATTTGTCTTCCCTCTAGTCTTACACAGCTAAAATAGAGACGGATAGCCCAGATAGCCCTCGTGTAGCTTTGCGCGAAATTCAAAACAAACCAAATAAGCAAATCGTCTGTTGGGCTTTTATGGCTTTATTCTGTCATTGGGCTGACGTTAAAAACAGGATACAACTTAAGACTGTTTCTAAACGTGGCACCTATAAAAATTGCCACTTTTTATTTGTTTATTATATGTCCAGTCTTTGATAAAGCCAGTCGTTGGCGTTAGTTTTATTTTATACACAGTACATACTAGCTAATGTAATTTGAGTAAGAACAACTTACCAGACCTACCAAATAAAGTATCCTTCTTACTGTATAAGAGAAAATGCGTGCGTTTTCTTTACTGGTATTTCCACCTAATTCCTTCAAATAACAATATTTTGTCATGTCTAGTTTTGGAGTATTAAAAATCTAATTGATCACAAGTTTTTCTTTGTTTGTTTTGTTTTGTTTTGTTTTGAAATTTCGCACAAAACTACTCGAGGGCTATCTGTGCTAGCCGTCCCTAATTTAGCAGTGTAAGACTAGAGGGAAGGCAGCTAGTCATCACCACCCCCCCCGCCAACTCTTGGGCTACTCTTTTACCAACGAATAGTGGGATTGACCGTCACATTATAACGCCCCCACGGCTGAAAGGGCGAGCATGTTTGGCGCGACGGGGATGCGAACCCGCGACTTTCAGATTACGAGTCGCACGCCTTAACGCGTTTGGCCATGCCGAGCCTTGTAGTTGAATACACACAGACAAAAGAAAAATGTAAACAAATCTGAACAATACACACTTTTAACCAATTACTTTACTGCTATGGATATTTGTTTTTAATTTATACGCCACACCTGTAAGGTTTATCAGCAAAGGTTTTTCCATAAGACTTCTAGTTCTGAAACTCTGGCAAAACAATCTCCCAGATTGCTTTTATAGTCCACTATTGCTCGATTATGATTATTTTCTAAATCTATTTGTCTCGAATGTCATTTATATGAGGGTCGCAGGTTCGAATCTTCGTAACGCCAAACATGTTTGCCCTTTCAGCGGTGGGGGCATTATAATATGACGGTCAATCCCACTATTCGTCGATTAAAGAGTAGTGCAAGAGTTGGCGGTGGGTGGTGATGACTAGCTGCTTTTCTTCTAGTTTTGCATTGCTAAATTAGGAACGAGTAGCGCAAATAGCCCTCGTGTAGCTCTGCGCGAAATAAAAAAAACAAACAAACCAATGTTAAAATCATTTCGAGAAGCAATCATTATCATCTCTCTATTTTTCATATTAGGGGTGGCTAATGTAGATAACCCTCGTGTAGCTTTGCGCACTATTCAGAAAGAAACATTTGTATGAAACTGTTCCTGTTCAAGAATCTGTATCATGTACCTTTGACACTGTGAGAGCGAGATACATTAAGAAATATATTTTGCACTTAATAATAGATATTTCTAGACGAAACTTATTTTGTAGAAATGACCCATTTGTGGGTGATACTAAAGCATCCGTAGTTGTTTTAAAATATCTTGTCTTTAAACTATTTTAAAATGAACTATTTACCTCTTTTCGTTCTTTTGTTGCGTTTACTGTTTCTTTAGTTAGATGCTGATAAAACGCACGAGATCTTTTTAAACGTGGCATTATATTAAAATCTATTTATCTGACTCTCCAGTTTGTATTTTGTTAATTTTTTATCATATATATGTATTTAATATAGGAACAACTTGACAAGTCACCACGTGGCATTCATATGGAATCTAACGAAGGATTGAGAAATGAGCCGTCAACTTCCTACCAGCAGTTTTATCAAACATATTACGGCACGCCTGAAAGATTGAAAAGTCTGAAAAGGAACTATGGACCTGCCGGACTTAGGGAAGCTTTAGTTGCTGAAAATATACAAGAAAGTAAGACTTTAGTAGCAGCTGCCTTTTTCAGGTTGTTGTGTATTGAACATACTAAAAAAAAAATACCCACATTTTACTTGGAAATTAACGGTCCTAGAAACCCCAAAATAAAGAGCAGGCGCCTCCATTATCCCTAGCTATTTCTATGATTGCGTCATCAAGAATATAAAGCGAAAGATAAATGTCGTTGTCCTGTCTAATCTCACAAGCTTACGAAGGGGGTATGAACATAGGTTTAAACAGTGCTCCCTGAGATTCCGATTAGATTAGAAATACAAAATCCAAGGCCTTATTCGAGCTCAACACTCTCTTAAACGAATTATTCGACCTTAATTTGCCTGTGTGATCTTCCGGGCGCATTTTAGTCCATCTTAATACGGGGCGATTACACCGAATAAATAAAAACGTTCACGGGTACCCCGATATACCTGCCAAATTTGGTTTGGTTTTAAATTGTGGGAGAAGTTCGCGTAGAAATAAGTGAAAAAACACAGAACGTGAATTAATATACGATAACTTTGTTAAACATAAAATAATTCAGCGGGGAAGGTTTGTTTGTTTGTTTTGAATTCCGCGCAAAACTACATGAGGGCTATCTGCGTTAGCCATCTCTAATTTAACAATGTAAGACTAGAGGGAAGGCAGCTAGTCTTCACAACCTACCGCCAACTCGTGGGCTACTTTTTTACCAACGAATAGTGGGATTAAACGTCAAATTATAACGCCCCACGGCTGAAAGGGCAAGCATGTTTGGTGTGGTGGGGACTCAAACCCGCGAACTTCGGATTACGAGTCGAATGCCTTAATCACGCGGCCATGCCGGGCCTCAGAAGAGAAAGAAACAAACGAACAAATTAATTCATAACGAATTAATATATTTTTCTTAGTTTAGTAGTTGTCATTTTATGAACAAAAATAATTATCTCAGACAACTTTATTGAAAAAGTTAATGATTTCAAAGTCTGTTCATTTAAAATAGTCTTAACAAGAAGATGTACAGATTTTTGGCTTTAATTTTAATCAGAGTGCTGTTCATTCCTTTTTCGAATTTGATTTACAAAGTTTTTGTCTAAAGTATTTTTTATTGTAATGATTTTATTATCTTTCATTGTAATAATCAGTTGCATTAAATACTGAAAAAAAATGTTACATAACTTCACAAATTTTTGCCCTTCAGTGGCAAAGCTGTATATCTGCGAAACTTACAACGCTGGAAACCGGGTTTCAATATCCGTGGTGGGTAGAGCACAGATAACCCATTGTGTAGCTTTGTGCTTTATGTAAAACAAACAAACAAAGCAAGTATATTTTTGGGCACATCATAGTCAGATTGTTAGGGAGCTCGACTCGTAACCTGACGGTTGCAGATTCGAATCCCCATCACACCAAACATGTTCGCCATTTCAGCCGTAGGAGCGTTATAATGTGACGGTCACTCCCACTATTCATTTGTAAAAAGAGTAGTCCAAGAGTTCGCAGTAAGTGGCGATGACTAGCTACTTTCCCCTTACGCTGCTGAATTATGGACGGCTATCACAAATAGCCCTCGTGTAGCTTTGTGCGAAATTAAAAACAAGCAGAAATCTTCAGGACGAGATTTTCTTTTACCATTATGAGTATAACAAAACTTGCAGGATAGGTATATTGGTGGAAATGAGAAAATGAATTACCCTATATATTAAACCATTTTGCTAAAAGGTATGATGCAAAGTTCTGAACTACTAATGCCAAGAATGTCCTTATAAAACGCCTAATAACATATGGGTGGACAAAAAAAAGGCCACTATTACAATTGCAACGTCTATACTTGAACGTATTTAAAACGACGAGAAAGTACACTAGAAAATCTTTGAGTGCATACAATAGTTTAGATGTTACAATTAGTCCAATAGTTTAGATGTTACAGTTAGTATACAATAGCTTAGATGTTACAATTACTATGTGAATGACGTGGTGAAAAATTATTCTATCACAAAATTGATAAAGAATATTACATCATAATGGCAAGCCGTTCCCAGGGTTATAGCTAAAAGGCCACATTATTCATTGTTTTACCTGAAAAAGGACGAAAGAATGGTCACTATAACTGCATGGAAGGGTAAAGTGAATTAATACAAGAAATACAATTATGTTAACAGAGATACGCCGAACAGCAAACAAAGTTAAACAGTGTGTAATCTATGGTTAGGATATATGTGCGTATGGAAAAGAATCAGACACTATAGTCAATGAATACTAATAATTGAAATTATATAACATGAAATTCCTTCAGAAACGTATATGACGTACTTCAAAAGTCAATGAAATGAAAGTTCCAGTCTATGATTACTACAAGTACTTGTAAGCCTCCCATTGAGAACAGTAGGCTTGTTTGTTTGGAATTAAGTACAAAGCTACACAATGGTATATCTGTGTTCTGCTCACCACAGGTATCGAAACCTGGTTTATAGCGGTGTGAGTCCGCTGACTTACCGCTGTGCCGCTGGGAGCTATAACGGTAGAAAACAGGTAGTTATTTTTATTCTTTTACTACAAATCTTAATTTTAACCAACAAAACGTACCTATCACATCCGAGTGGTTTCCTGGGTAGATTCCCCTTTGTCCTCTCCCCTCCTACACCGATGAACATGAACTTCCTAACCTTGTATGACCTGTTTCAGTCAGAACATTAAGTATTAGGTCGTCGTAAATCTACAAACATACACTTTCTTTTCATTTCACGTTTGGAATGAAGATCTTTACCAACTGCTCCCCAGTGGCTCACCAGTAAGGGTTCTACGACATTTTGCAGCCGCAATTTCGCACCTGACTCTTGGCAGCCAACATCACAATCGAACTTTGTTGTTCATTTCCTTCATTTTTTACATGTTCAAAAATTTTAACTCTTAACAATATATTTTAATTTCATTTCTCTCATGATGTATTTTCACAAATGTTTGAGCGACAAGATACATGTTAGAGAGTAATACTGAGTTTATCAGAATACCGGAGTTGATGAGAAAGAAACAGAGAGATTAGCTCACGTGCTGTAATTATCCTCCAAACATAACATGATCTCAAGGTATCATCTAACCTGCCCCTACGTGGTTCACCGGTAAATCTTAGTGCTCATACTACTAATAATCGAGTTCAACAATGGCAGTGGGCACACCATAGATAGCCCATTCAGTAGCTTTGTGCTAAATAAACGAACAAAACGACCAAGCTTATATATTGAGGTTCGACATTAGCGGTGTAGCTATCACAACCCATTCAACCACAAACAAAAATACAAACGTTCATCGACATGCTCGTAAACGTAATTATTTTAAATAGTGTGTTAACAATAAATCATAGAAACAATGGATTGATTATAAATTATGTAGCATGAAGACTATGATGTTAATAACATTATGAAGTGTTGAAAACTATAATACGAATAACATTACCGATCGATGAAAACTATGATATTAATAACATTATCGAGCGACGGAAACTATGATATTAATAGCATTATTAATATCATAGTTTTCATTATTAGATCATGTTATTAGTATCATAGTTGATGTAAATACTCGGCTGAGTAATCATTCGCTGCCAATTTTCCTGGGTGCGAAATTGTCTGCTGCTAACGAGCTCGGCTGTCAATTTGTTGGCTACCAAGAGTCGGGTGCGAAGTTGCGGCTGTGAAATTGCGGCTGCGAAATGTCGGGATACCACCAGTAAGTCAGAATGCTTAAAACGCTAAAAACTGGGGTTTCATACCCGAGGTAAGCACAGTTCAGGTATTTCGTTGATAACGAAAATAATATAGAACTTTATTAGTTAATTTTGGTCGTGAACCGTTATGGGTTATGATTATTTTATGGGACATATTTGCTATTTTTTGCAATATTCAAACTTCTTCACCATTACCCACCCGTGTTAAGCACACCACATAATTTATAGTTTGAAATAATGAGAAAAACATTCCCATGCATATTCAACTTGATTATCAGAAGTCTTTGATGTAAAGTAAAACATATTCAGTTGGTCGGATGGCTTACTTGTACAATAGTGAGAAGTTCAGTTGACGGAAACTATCACAATAATTAATTATCATTCTAGCTTCTGTCAGTCTCTCGTTAAAAGTGGTCTAAATATGCATTAGTGCAGCTAACATTAGTTTTAAAATAATAAAAACATTCATCATGCTGCCCTGCTTTTTATGAAATACTTTCTAAATAGCCAGGAATAGAGTGAAGAAGTCCAGTTTTCTTTGTAAACAGCAGTAATCCAAATTAAGATACTACAGACATTTACGTTCCTGTTTTGAAGGCCCGGCATAGCCAGATGGATAAGGCACTCGACTCGTAATCTGAGGGTCGAGGGCTCGAATCCCCGTCACACCAAACATGCTCGCCCTGTCAGCCGTGGGGGCATTATTATGTTATGGTCAGTCCCACTACTTGTTGGTAAAAGAGTAGCCCAAAAATTGGCGTTGAGTGGTGATGACTAGCTGCCCTCCCTCTAGTCTCACTCTGCAAAATTAGGGACGGCTAGCGCAGATAGCCCTCGTGGAACTTTGTGCGAAATTCAAAACAAACCAATCCTCTTGAAATATCGATTAGATTAAACTTATCAATTATCATACAGCAGCTCTTCGCTATTTATCATTCAAAATCGTAGTACTCACCATTCACTACTTCGTTCGTTTATAATTCTTAAAGTAACGAAGGCAGTCCCGCATTCGTTCGTGACGTCATCCTAATACTGTTTTTCTCGGTTTGAGCGAGAGCACTTTCAAACGTGTTATTAACGTTATTGTTCTCACACTTCTGTGTCTGGTCAATAGTTGAGTGATGTGTATAGTGAATAGATTGTTTACCGCTAACCACAAGAGCTTCGTATTTACTTACGTATTTAAAGAATAGCCGTCCTTAATTTAGCAGTAAGACTACAGTGAAAACAGCTACCGTGTTTCTCCGAAAATAAGACAGGGCTTATATTAATTTTCACTCCAAAATATGACACTAGGGCTTATTTTCGGGGGGATGTCTTATTTTGATATATTAAAAAAATGAAGTTACAAAGTAAAACTATTAAACTAACCATTTAAAATAAACTATTATTAAACTATTAAACTAACTGATTAATTCTTAAACAAATTAATTAACTAACTATTAAATTAATTAATAAATTATTATTTTTTTATTTCTTTCCTCTTCCTGCCACTCTTAACTAGGGCTTATTTTAAGGGTAGGGCTTATATTAAAACTATCCCCAAAAAATCACACTAGGTCTTATTTTATGGGTAGGTCTTATTATCGGAGAAACACGGTATTCAGCACCACCCACCGCTAACTCTTGGGCCTACTTTTATCAACGAATAGTGGAATTGATTGTTATATTACAACATACTTATGAATTTATAGAGTAAGTAACATGGATTTATTTTGCTAAGCATTTTAATAGGTAAACTACATGTTGGTTTTGTGTTTTGAATGTCGCGCAAAGCTACACGAGGGCTGTCTGTTCTAGCCGTTCCTAATTTAGCAGTGTAGGACTAGAGGGAAGGCAGCTAGTCATCACCAACCGCTGCCAACTTTTGGGCTACTATTTTACCATTGAAGAGTGGGATTGACCGTGGCATAATAACACCTTAACTGCCGAAAAGGCGAGCATCTTTAGTGTGACGGAGACTCGAACCCGCAACACTCAGATTACGATATCGATCGCCCTAACCACCAGGCCATGCCGGGGCCCACCACAATATCGGATAAAAGTAAGATGACATTAGTTTATAAACATTTAAACGTATACAAATGCAAGACATAACTTAGAGGTAAACACAACAAATATACTTGTATTTACCTTGTAATATCTAGAGTTGAAGCGTTTCATGGTCAGAAAGTATCTCGCTAAAACGAAAGATATATGACTTATTTTAGAACAGGATTTTTAATAGACTTTTAACAACTTGGCATAGAACAACTATTTATAAAAATGAAACGCTTTGATAACGCACAACAGCTGTACCAGTTTCTTTTACTTTGAACAGATGTATATCTATATCTATACTTCGACGACCCATTAAGAAGATGTACAACAAAAATCATTTGAGCTTAGATATAATAAAGAAGTTTAGAGCATGTTCTGAAATGGATATATCAACTGTTATTACTTTATTGTATTATATGTATATCATACATGATTCTAAAGACTCTGTATTTGAATTGTTATAATATATGAATACCTAAAAAACTGGTGTAGCCCATGTACTTTTCCGCTAAGCAAAGATACAAGCATGCACTTTTGTAATGGTGGCCATGATTAATTTAGACTCGAAAAAAGTTTAACTTTATGGAAATGTTGACCTAAAAAATTAGTAAATCAGGTCCTTCAAATACACATTCAGTGGTAAACAGAAAGAAATTTCAGTCTGACAGTCATTCTCTTTGTGTAAATAAAAATATCTAACGTTTGACTATTAATGGTTTGGGGTCCCTCATGGCCAGGTGGCTAGGGCGCTCGACTAGCAATCTGAGAGCCGCGGGTTCGAATTCCTGTCACAACGAGTATGTTCGTCCTTTCAGACTTCGGGACGCTATCATTTTACCATCAATCCCACTATTTGCTGGTAAAAGAATAGCCTAAGAGTTGGCTGCTGGTGGTGTTGACTAGCTGCCTTCCATCTAATCTTACACTGCTAAATAATGGACAGCTAGCGCAGATAGCACTCGTGTAGCTTTACGCAAAATTCACAACAAATAAACAATGACTGCGGACTGACGTTTTAGTCACGCATCTTTCGAAGTATGTTTTTGTCCTGTAGGTATAGAGTCCAGTAAGTTTCAATCACTTCGCAAAGTTTCTCTCTCGAAAGCTAAATAAGTGTTTATGATCAAAGGAACGTAGATTATACTAAACCACATTCATAAATGATAACGACTTTATTATAGTTAGTGTACGAATAAAGTTAGAAGAACAAGATTTTAAACTGCTACGTTAGCGCATTATTAATAACCCTCACAGAGTCTGTGTTGTCATTCTGAACATTAGATTTTGTATTTTTTATTGTCTTCGTAGTCAAACATTAGTTTCGTGTCAATTCAAAACCTTCAAAACATCTTCAAGTCATACATTACGTTGGTTCCGTTGCGACTTGTTTTCTGTGTCTAAGATAACCTACAAGTGTGAGGCCACACGAACTTTACCCATCTTGACATCTCGTGGGCTTCCTTAAGGTTCAGGGCATCTTGGTAGGGGTTCTCCCTACTTTGAAGGATCTTTGAATCAGTTATATCGTGACATCTCTTGAAGAAACCTACAGAGCGTTTTACCCCATAAGGCACAGTTTGACGAACATAAAACTGATGTGCTAAAAATTAAAAGTAACCTGAAGGTCATAATTATCTGTTTTATGAAACAAAACTATCCAACAAATTAACATACGATTCTATATAAATATCAATTTTCTGTTCTTTTTCATTTTTTTTACCATGAAATAGCAGTTTTTATTCCTGATAGTGAGAATGTACTGATTTCTAATAATGTAGCATTGCAGGGTTATATCTGTACATTTTCTGTATGTTTAAGGCTAAAAATTACTAAAATATTTGTAATATTTATTTGATGTAATTAAGCGCACAACAGAATTTTTAAAAAGCAAGTGTTGCCAATAAAAGTTGATAAGCCTTTATGGGTTTCTTTTTAATTTTTTGACAAATTTAATCGAGGGTTATTTACGCTAGCCGACCCTAATTTAGTATCGATAAACTAGAGAGAAGGCAGCTAGTCAACATAACCCACTGCCAGCTCTTAGGCTATTTTTTTTTTTACTAGTAAATAGGGCATCACGTTATATCTTGCGTCTTTGTATAAGTGCCCTTTAAGTGGGCCTGGCATGGCCAGGTGAGTTAAGGCATTAGACACATAATCCGAGGGTCGCGGGTTCGAATCCCCGTCATACTAAACATGCTCGCCGTGGGGGCGTTCTAACGTTACGATTAATCCCATTTTTCGTTGGTAAAAGAGTAGCCCAAGAGTGGTTGGTGATGACTGGCTGCCTTCCCTCTAGTCTTACACTGCTAAATTAGGGGCGGCTAGCGTAGGTAGCCCTCGTGTAGCTTTGCGCGAAATTCAAAACAAACCAAACCTTTTAAATGTTTCGCCATCATAAATTGTACAACCGATTTAATAAACCAAAATGGCTACTAGAGAGTTTTTTGCGTGTTAATAATGTAATTTTTTATAGTATAATTGGCGTGTAAGAGTCCCATTTGCTCTACCCACCCACATATAATGGGTGTTGAAGATCGCGACTTCCCGGACGAGACAAGTTAGTACACTGAATGAACTTTCACGAATTTCTTTGTACGTGGTATATCCACGCACGTAGACAACATTGACTTCATGATTTTAAGCGATGTTATAACACCATATAGCCTGTAATATACAGAGCAATGAAGTAGATTATCTAAGTCGTGACGTGACGAATATGTTACTCATCTCTTTGGATACAGTTGACGGCTGTCGGACATTTACACGTGATCTCATAACGTTTTCAGATTTAGCACGTGCTTTCTGTACGACGTGCAAATCGTAATAATAAAATTATAAACGACATCCACAAAATTATTAAAAAGTGCTTCGCTAGGCTAATCCTTTATCTCAAGTGGTAGAGTCCTAGTTCGTGAGAAGTATCACGTTTGATCTTTGGCGACGAAAGAATCAGACTGCTAAACAAAGCACTGAAAATTCTCTTTTAACAGACGCCTCCAGGAGTCATTCATGGAGTTTGACATGAGAAGTAATAACCACAATAAACGTTCTCAAAAATTATTAATAAAGATCCTGACTGTAAAATGTCATCAGAGAAACTGACGTCACAAGCATGCACAGAAAGAATATCTTGGTTAGGGATATCATTTGACCATGTAACTATATTACTTAAGGGATATCATTTGACCATGTAACTATATTATTTAAGGGATATCCTTTGACCATGTAACTATATTACGTAAGGGATACCATTTGACCATGTTGTAACTATATTACTTAAGGGATATCATTTGACCATGTTGTAACTATATTACTTAAGGGATATCATTTGACCATGTAACTATATTACTTAAGGGATATCATTTGACCATGTAACTATATTGCTTATTTAAACATTCTGCTTTTCCACCAGCTTACATATATTCATTAAAAGTTTCTTAACATTGTTTGTTTGTTTATCTTAACCTTATGTGGTGACCTACAGACGACGTAGTCCTAACTTGATACAATCGTTCGTCAGAAAGAAAACGAGATTAAGTGGAAATACTAAAATACTGTCGAAACTTTTATCGTCATCACTTTTTGCGTGTTTTCTAATGAAACAGCAAAAACCGGTTATAGTTTATAAACATAATTCATAACCGTCCGAAATGCTTCTGTGATTTTATCTGTTCACATGTTTGAAACTAAAACTGTCGACAGCATCTTGTTACAACATACAGAGACTGAGTAGATTATATCAAAATGGTTTTGGAGCATCGTCATATTCTGTCACAGTCCATGTCGTCATCTCAGGCTGTACTCTATCTGATGGCAATAAACTTGCAGCGTAGTTTTTATTGTAAAAGATTTTGTAATAAAGATTTCGTGCTCAAAGCTGACACTCCTTCCCTGCATACTCTACAATGGATATAATTGTTACATGATTTGTTGATTTATGTATTAATATCACTTTAATGCAATATAGTTGACACAGTAAGTATATTTAGAGGCTAAATGAGTAATTTTGAGTGCTAAAATTCATTTATGTATATATAAATTTATGCATGGCACGTGCATAAGTCATGTGTCATTACATCCAGCATTCGAATCTTACGTTTTTTTTATAAGAATAAACGGATTAATAAAAAATTAACACATTGAAATATTTCTTACTTTTCCTCGAAATAATTCATTTTTATCTTTGAAAATTTTACACACTCTATAGGAAGGTACGTAAACATTTATTTTTATGGTATTTTTGAGTAATAGCTTCAAATACCTTAACTTATTTTCTATGAAATATTATACATTCTAAAACGTCTCTCATCTACAGGTCTTTATCTTGCTGTCAAAGTTCTATGTTAGTCGATAGTAGACAGTTATGTTATCATTCGTGTGTTCCACGTGATATTTTTTTAAGACCGTGTGATTTTTGCTGTGCTTCATAAACATATGTTTGTTGAATTATATTGCCATCTCTTGAGACATATAATAACCATAATTTAAAATATCACGAAGAGTTACAGAAATAATCGTTTAATCAGCTTCAGAAAAACGGTTTCGAGTACAGTTCGATAGTCAACTCTTATGTAAAATAATTCGTTTAAAATGAAACAAAGGTGTAAGTCACATGATAAACAATTAGATATGAGACATTTTTGATGAGGTGTGATAAAAGTAGTTATATCTGTTCGGAAACACATTCACTGAATATTGTGGTAACGATGACTAGTTTCACTTCTACTATAAGCACATGAACAAGACGTCTATTAGTGATTGTGTTCCAAAAAAATAAACTGAATAGATTTTATGTAAGATAACTCGTTGAACAAATTATTAAAATATGGAATCCGTTTTTTATTTAAGTGTTATTTTTTTTAAATGGGTCAACGCAGTTGAAGATCCATTCTAATATTTTTATGACATAAGATTTTTAAAAATAATCAATATATGTTTACTTAAGAAAAGTCTTGCTTCCCAAACTTCCATTTTGTTTACTTGCCCATTTTTCTCCTACCATTTAGAGACATAATTTGTGTGTGTTTGCCTTCTCTTATAGCAAAGCTGCATCGGGCTACCTGCTGAGTCCACCAAAGGGACCTAATTTATGTGTAATATGCATCTACTTGTATATAATCAGTAGCAGAGATACAATAATGAAATATCTGAGTTTTACGTACATTTTAGTTTGTTTGTTTTAAATTTCGCACAAAGCTACTCGAGGGCTATCTGCGCTAGCCGTCCCCTAATTTAGCAGTGTAAGACTAGACGGAAGGCAGCTAGTCTTCACCACCCACCGCCAACTCTTGGGCTACTCTTTTACCAGCGAATAATGGAATTGACCGTCACATTATGACGCCACCACGGCTAAAAGGTCGAGCATGTTAGGTGTTAAGGAGATTCGAATCCGTGACCCTCAGATTACGAGTCGCACGCCTTAGTACGCCTGGCCATGCCGGGCCACGTATATTTTAGACTTCAAATGTTTGTTTGAAATAACTATAAAGTCAACAGCTGTGGCTCATCTCAATTTGTTGTTTGTCTAGAGCTTGAAGAAGTACGCCAAGCAAACGATCACTTCCTGGGAGTCAGGAGCAGAACAACCTGCAAGATCCCACGCCCCCAGGTGGTTCGGGTGAGAGATATATTTCCTGATACCTCCAAGCAGTATGTTCCTCGCTGTACCATGCTACATCGTTGTTCAGACCAGACTGGCTGCTGTGATGATGACCAACACAAGTGTGGTCCTCTACAGGTTCAAGAGGTCACCTTGTATTTCTACGTAAGGTTTTGAAAATTATACTGTTTATCTTTATTTCAAGACCTAATATCCTAATTATAATTGTAAATATAAAAGCTTAGAAATAATTCATTATCTTTTCTTCCTATTTGCTGTCCTCGTTTTATTAAACTGTATTAACAAAGGTTATTGCATTTTGCAATTTTTGCTGATAAAGTAAAAATCAAAACAACAAAACAAACACGAAAACAAACAATATTATGTTTATAACAGTTTTCACCAACTTCTTCGCATGTTTCAAAATTTCACACTTAGGTATTCCGTGATAAAATAACACACTCTGAAGAGGATCCTTCAAAAGGTGATGTATATCACGTGGTTTCAAGCCATTCATTTAAGTCAAAACAAATAATTAATATTAATTATGAACCAAGCAAGCTACTTACATTAAAGCTAATTAAATATAAATGCACTCTTTTGTTTTATTGTTGTTGTTACCCTGACTGATGGCCACAACTTCTTCCATAATTCCAGTTTCTCACGAGGTTCGATCAGCTCAGGAAATGTATTTCAGTCGTAAGTCCATAAAGTAAGTTAACAAAAATGCGTTTATGATACAAATTTAACAAAGCTTACTTACAGAGAAAAACAAACAATCCAAGTTTCAGATCGAAAACAACCGACGAACTGGTTAACATTTATTCATGTGTATCTTTTGTTCTGTCCGTAATCCCAATACATCTAAGTATGATTTAAAGTTCAGATGTGATATAAAGGAAGCTGACGAACTTAATATTAGTAATTCCTTAAAATCTAAACATTTTCAAATCATCTAAAGGATAAAAAAAAAAAGTAATATCGATTTAAATTTTCTAAATAATATTTGATGTTACTAGTTGCTAGTGAACAAAATCAACTGAGCAAAGCGACATCATCGCTTCTGGACATGTTTTGTAGTAACAAGACGTATAGCTCAGTGTGCAATATCAGACGCACTTCAGTTCTTCAGTTATGTAATTTGCTAAAAATCTGACCTTTATCGTTTTCATTGTTTAAGCACGCAAAATTACTTTGTATGTTACTTCATTGAAATATATGTTATTTAGTAATAACTCATAACTAAAAATAATCTAATTATATGTTTATCCGGATTATCATGTGTGTGTGTTTTTCTTATAGCAAAGCCACATCGGGCTATCTGCTCAGCCCACCGAGGGGCATTGAACCCCTGATTTTAGCGTTGTAAATCCGGAGACATACCGCTGTACTAGCAGGGGGCCGGATTATCAAAAACATAACTTGTAAGATAATGATATAACGAAACATTGAAGCCATTTGAGCACGTAGAGAATGTGTTTATTAGACATGCTAAGATTGTTTACCACCAGTTTTTCCTTTCCATTAATGAAGTTCTATACGCACTGTGTGAGAGAAGATGAACAAGGTTAATTGTATACAATTAATATGAAGATTCGTACAATATCTAAAGTTTTGATTTAATTTGTTCCCTATTTGTTTAACTTCCCTGGTTATTAAGGTTACTTCGCCCTTTCAGCCGTGTAGGCGTTATAATGTTATAACCAACGAATAGTGGGATTGATCGTCACATTATAACGCCCCCACGGCTAGGAGGGCGAGCATATTTAGCGCGACGCGAACCCGCTACCCTCGGATTACGAGTCGCACGCCTTACGCGCTTGGCCATGCCAGGCCCAAACAAACAATTAAGGTTACGTGCGAAATACTTTGTTAGAAAAGTTTATTTATACTAGAACTGGAATTCAAAACTTGATAATTTGAAGTTTTAAACTGATGTTACAGACTAAAAATCCCCTACTGTTATTCTTATCTACTAGTTAAAGTTAAAACCAAGTGATGATTTCACATACAAAGTGACACTCGATTGTCCCAAACCATTATCTTACATTTATAAAAAACGCTAATTATTTATCATATGAACCATGCTTTAAGCGAATTACAACAATAAATTGTCCCATTTATTGTATAAAGTACATTACAACAGACATTTAATGTAAAACGTTATTAACTCGTAGCGTCAGTGAGTGGGTTACAACGTTAAAACTATTAGTAAGGGACGATTTGTTTGTTTGCTTCTTTGTTCAGTTTAGAATAAAACTTCTCGAGGATTCATAGCTAAGCTGTCATTAATTTGATACCAGACAAATTAGTAGATTCATGAAGTGTTGATACGAAATGATAAAATCCCTATAACCTGAGCCCTTTCGAAAAGTGGACCTTTCTTCTTCAGAAACAAACTGTGAATGGTGGTAGTGTAGCTGAATGGGTGATATTTTAAGGGAGCTGAGTGACGTCATAAAGTCATCCGGTTTCCAGGAAATGTTTAGCATATTTTTTCATGTACTGTTGTAAGTATCTCATTTACGGTTCTCGTAGCCGGCAACGACAGCATGAGCAGTGATATACTAGATAGAAGCCAATATTGGAGCTTCTCTTTACCAACAAAGAGTGGGTTTGACCTTCACATATATTGCCCCATCGGCTAAAGAACGAGCTTGTTTAGAGACGGTGTTCGAGCTCGTAACCCGTAGATTGCTTGTCGAGTACTTTAATCATCAGGCAATGAAATTATTTTCAGAGGGACGATGACAATCCAACTGAACAGACGAGCAATAGGTGGAAACAGTAGATCATGATACAAAGTTAACACATTACAGAGAATACGACTTTCCCTAAATTAACAATATTTGCTTCATCTTATATATGTATATTGAGAATCGTGGTGTCTGTACAAGCGTTCGTCTGTCTTCCGTTTGAAAAGCTGTGCACGTAGACAAACCTCAACATTCACTTTTAAAATGACACGAGAACAGGCATGAATAATGTTGATGCCAAATTTTATATCAAAACCAGGATATTGAACACTAACTTGTTAGGAACTAATTACACTGTCACTTGCATTTCAAACTGTAATGTAACGTAAACAATAAAAATATAGATTTACTGTATGATATTGTCGAGTTTATCTTAGCATGACTGAAATGTTCAACAATTACTTTTCACTGTGAGTGATAGAAGTAGCTTAAAGGTTTAGTTCTGAGGTTAACCAAAGGTGTAACACAACTAATTTTTTAAGAGTCCTTGAAATAATTTAGGTTGATAGATTAAATTAAACTGTTATGTCACTTTTGAAATTATATGTGTGTATAATAAAAAGGTGTTAAAGTACATAACAAATTATTTGATAATTCAGAGGTAAATAAGGGAGCTTACAAGGGTCACATGTATGATTACAATACTGCGTTTGCCTTTCTCGCGTAATACTCTAATTAAATATAAATGCTTTACATGTGGCACAAACATTGACCCATATAATTGCTGTAAATATGGGCAAAAACGATGATAGCAATTACCTAAAGTTATATGGCCCGACATGTTCATCTGGTTAGGGCGCTCGACTCGTAATCTGAGGGTCGTGGGCTCGAATCCCCATCACACCATACATGCTTGCTCTTAGAGCAGTGGGGCCGTTATAAGTGAGGGTCAATTCCACTATTCGTTGGTAAAAGAATAGCCCAAGAGTTGGCGGTGGGTGGTGGTGACTAGCTACCTATCTTCTAGTCTTACACTGCTAAATTAGGGACGGCTAGCGCAGATAGCCCTCGTGTAGCTTTGCGCGAAATTCAGAAACAAACAAATATGTTACGAACTATACAAAATTTTAATAAAATCTAATACTTCGTGTTCTAGTTTGAAGCTGTGAGATAAAATAAACACATTGAGTTTCCTTTTGAAGAAGAGAGGTCTATCTTTCGAAAGTTCTCGGGTTACAGGGTATTATATGTTCGAGTTAAATTGATTTTTTAACCTGTCTGTTTTCCTAACAACGTGATTAAACACATTAAGGATGTTTCAAAACAACAAAAATAATACAAAGTTGTTTCTAATGAGTATTAAAATGTCTCCCTGTGAATTTTATGACCTACTAAAAATTTTGTTAATTTGTTTAAATCAGTGGTTCCCAACCTTTTTTATGCCCCGCACCCCTAAAAATTTTTAATATGTTCTCGCACCTCTCATAGTAATTATTTATTTAAGAATAAAGGTGAAGGTGGCCAAAACAAATTTTTATAATTAGTTTTTAATGATATATAAACAAAAACGAAACATTTAAAAAAGAAAAAATATTACAACAAACTAAAAGTTGCATAAACCATACAATTTGAATTTGAAATGTTCAAATGTTCATAAGCTAATTTAAATTTAAGTCTCTTCTGTTCCTGTTTATTTCTTACGAGTTTTTTAAGGCGTGGCACTTTGTTACTGATAGCAATCTGCAAGTCTGCCTGTGCACCCAAGCGATTTCCAGATCTTGTTTTGATTGACAAAAGGGCACTAAATCCAAACTCACATAAGTATGTCGTCACGAATGGGATGAGCACAGTTAGTGCTTTATCACAAAGTCTTGGAAACATGTTCATTGCCGAACACTAATATTGTTCCAAAGTTTTGCTTTAAAACTGCATTTCAAGAACTCGATTTGTGCGCAGTTCAATAAAATCTTCCTTCAGTGCTTCATCATCCGACATATTATCCAAATTGAAAGAATATGGATTCATAATCCATTCTTCAGAAGTTTCCAGTTCTCCTCCAAAATATTCATCAAATGATTTTGATAGTATTTCCAATTTATCCACAATTTCTTCACACACACATGGAATTAGGGACTCATTCTCACCTACCAATTCTTTGAGTGATGGAAAATTTGAAAGATTCTCTCTTTTAACTGGTCGACAACAAAGGTGTAACTTTTCTTTAAAAGCATATAACTTTTCGCAGCATTTCAATATGTTTATGTTTTTCCCTTTTCAGGTCATTCATACGAGTGAAAATATCACTCAAATAGGCTAGCATTTGGTTGAATTCTTGTGATTCTATTTCTCCGAGCAGATCATAGCCACGTTCCTTCAGAAAAGTTTAGACTTCTTCTCGCAGTTTAAAGAAGCGCGTTAAAGATCTCCCACGTGACAGCCAGCGGACTTCTGTGTGGAAAAGAAAAACTGAATGCTCACTTCCAAAATCTTCACAAAGCGACCTGAAGAGGCGGTGATTCAGAGCGCGACCCCTAATCCAGTTGATGGTCTTCACAGATGTATCAAGGATCTTTTTTCACCTTTGAAGGCAATGTTTTTGATGCTAAAGCATGAAACTGAAGAAAACAGTGAGCACCTTGCAAGTGCGGAATCTCTTGTTTCATCAGTGCAAAAAATCCTGATTTATTTCCTAGCATAGCAGGGGCATCGTCGGTACATACAGAACCAATAATTTGGATATCTAAATCATATTTCGCAAAGAAGTTTTTCACACACTGGAAGACATCTTTCTCTTTTGTGGTTGTTTACAGATCTTCACAGAACAGGAAATCTTCCATTATGGCACCATCATGGACATACCTCACTAGTGTGATGAGTTGACTGCAATTTGCAACATCAGTTGTTTCGTCCAATTGGAGACAGATTTTCAAGGGACTAGCCCTGATATCTGCGATAACCTTGTCCAAAATGTCCGAACTCAAATCACCAATTCGGTTTTGAATAACATTATTTGATTATGGCACTAATTTAAGTTTGTTTCAGGCTTCCTTTTTCAGAACAATTGTTGCCATTTCTAATGCACACGGTTTTTTCACCTCTTCTGCAATTGTATGGGGCTTCTTTGATTTGACAACTTAAAACACCACGTGGTATGAAACAATTAGCAGTGGTTTGTCAGCAGATATAAAACCAAATTTTGGAAGGGTTGCTCGAGAATCAAAGCGGGTCCTTCTACCTTTCAACGATTCAATATCATGGCCTACAACAGCTGCTCCACCATGCCGGTTGTTGAAGTGATCCTGCAGCTTAGATGGCTTCAAATTTGCATTTCAAAGGACAGTGTCACAAAGCATACACTGGGGTTTTTGCAGATCCTCAGTTGTTCAGATGCAAGTGAAACCAAACTTCACATAATCATCATTCAATTTCCTTTTCTTTGACATAATGAAGTTTTTTGCACGAACACAAAATCAACAATGCATTGACTACCATAGCATCGCGCATAGGTTTATATACTTTGCGAAACTTTCTAGAACATTCTCGAATATACGTCATATGACGTTATCAATTAATTCTGGATACTTCTGGAAGTTTCTCGAGTCACGATCACGTGAATACATAACATAAATAAATAATAGACACTTTAAGACGGCGTTCACGAACGTAACCTAATTAGTTGTGCCGAGTATTTAGGTTACGTTTCGTGTGTTGTTTGTTTACAGTTCTACATTAAGATTTCTGTCTGCGCCGGTGACGGTAGAAACGATAGTTTATCGTAACAAGGTAAAAAGCTACGTCTGTAACAAGAAAAATAAGAAATAAAAATGTAACGTAATTTTTAATATATAGGACAGTACCCTTAATATAAACAAAAAAAAAAACTGAAATGTTTTCTCGCACACCCTGGAACGCTATCTCGCACTTCTGGTTGGGAACCACTGATTTAAATTATTCATGTCGAAATTTACTGTAAATGCTACTGAGTGGATAGTGATAGGCTAGAATTTTACTGTTATTAAATCTTATGTTCTATTGTTTCTAGCCAAGTTATCAGGTTAATCCCTTCATAGTTTTGGTATCTACATTTAATTTGTTTTTTGTTATCATTTATTCAAGTTTTTCTTTCCTCGTCTTGTGAAATAACACTCATCCAAGAATCTACATCTTAGTAGGAAGAAATCTTTGAAACGAGAATAGAACTTGCTAGAAACAGCGAGTGGTAGTTTTAAATATGAAACTATGTAGGCTTCAGAGCCCATATAAGTTCTTACTGTTTTTACTTTGTTTTTTCATGTACGAGGGTTGCACTTTGTGATAATTCATCCCCACCGTTGTGTGGAATTCAACAGATACCTCTTCTACTTTAGATACATTTTTAACGGTCCATATTATAGTTTGTGTGCAGGTTAGTTTCTTTGCTTGTTTTGTTTTACGCATGTTCTTTTTCATTTTATTGTCTTATTATATGAAACATTCCTATAAATACATATACATATATATATAAATATCTTTATTGTTACAGACTCTACATCTTAAAAATCACCACATGGAAATAACTATAAACAACGCTGTGGAAAAGTTGGTTTTTATTAATCACACTGAATGTGAATGCCAGCCAATAAACAATCGGCCGCGCATGCATGAAGACCACCACCACCATCTTCCATTATCTGACAGCAGCCACCGTCCAAGTGATAAGGATTCAAAGTGAGTTAAGTATACCATTCTAACAGTAAAACCTGAGCTGGGTTAAGCGTGCTTATTATTGCTGTACGAATAATCCAAAGTTGAAGCCTCGATGTATCATTAAGGCTAGCCTAAATTACGGACATGTGTGCTTACAATCTGTATGAGACATGTCTGCTTAACTCATTGTGTAAAATAACGTTTAAGTTGAAAAAAAGACCAAATAGTAGTAAAACTGGACAACGTTTAAAGCTTAACCTTACTTTTATCTTTAATCCAAAATAATATAGCGTAACGTTTTGGGACAACATGGGACTCATTGGTCCATCTCGACGGTGCCATTTTCTAAATCAAATTAATTAAAAAATATATATCTTAAAAGTAACTCATGCCACTCATATACTTACCAAGCTTTTTCTTAAACTATCTTTAATTTACTGCTTCTATAACATCTGAAGGCAATCCTTTCAAAGGCCAACCACCCTGCTATAAAAATAAAACTGTCTCAACTGAAGATGACTCCTATCACACCAAAATCCAATTTTGTGTCCCCAATTCCTACTAATCTTCCTGCTAAGGTGGATAATGTGATAACACCATTCTTTTTGTGTCGTGGAAATGTATTTATTTTTTTTTTAAATGAGAGTGAAAGAAAAATTGTGCCTTTTGTATTTCAGAACATAGAGTTTCTAAGATAGAATACGTAATATATGCATGTAGTCTTGAATAAACAGCAGATTCTCTTCGTCTTGACGATAAACCCTCTTGATGAAAAATGTATTCTCAAGACGGATAGTATTGGTATTAAAACTTTAATTAAAATAAAACACAGAACAAGACATGTACCCGGCAACGGTCGCTTACAAACTCTCTTTGCTAACCTGAAGATGATCTGAGAAGGTCGAAACGTTGTTTTGTACTTTATTTTCACTAAAGTTTTAATACCCATACCAGTCGTTTTGAAAATACATTCTCACTCGCTGATTTTACCATTCTGTTTCCTGTGATATCAAAGGCCAAGTACTAAATATTTGGTATATTCAATGATAATTGCTTAACAAAAATTTTCACTGTGGATAGTCTTAATGTAGGACATAGAACGAAACACGAAGTGACGTATCGATACCAAAGAAAACAACAGCGGATGTTAAAAAAACACACCTACTTTTCAACTTCTTAAAATGTGTTTCAGGTGTCTTTAAAGGCTTTTATTGAGAGGTTAGTTTAATAAGACTCTAAATGTAAATATTTTTTATTGAATTGAGAATGTTGTTGTAAAATATTATAAGCGTTAAAGGTGAGAAGGTGTATAACATTACTTATGTTTCTTTTTTGACTTGTACAGTTATTACTATAAGAAACCAAAGGAAGCTTAACGTAATACAGTGGCTCTGTTTCTCGCCCCGCATTTTATAACTAGCTTAATTTCTGCTCACAAAAAAAACAACATTTGAGTTAAAAAACATAAAACTGTGGCAATTTGTGTGCAGTGTAAACCGTAAACGAATTATATTATTTACTGACAGGATTTAAGTTTAAAATTTTGTTACGTAAATGAACTTAGATTAAGAAATCAAATCACATTCAACGTAAAAAAAACAACTAAAAATCTCTTTGAAATAAATCTCATTAAATGTTTCTTAAGTTGTTTTTAACTGGGATAAAATAGCATTGACTTCAACCTTGGAAAGTCAGCAGTAATTTTAGATGCTATTACTTTTATAGTTGGATTTCCATTGGATATGTATAGTCAAGTGACTAAAGCTATATATTACTATTTCCAATTTTGAACAACTTACCAAAAGGAAGGCTGCCAGCCATCAGCGATCTACTACCTATAATCCAAGCCTAGGAATTAACTGTCATTCTTATAACGCACTCACAGCTTTAAGTGTGGAGAATACTTTATGATATCAGAATTTCTAGCTACAAATTGAGAGCTCTACCACATCGCCAAAGAGTCATCAAATTATAGGAGAAAGCATCCTAACTTCATATTTCGATGGCACACACTTACTTTATATTGATGAAACCAACACAAATCCTGTGACTTTTATATAAATCTTTTATTTTTACAAAATAAAAACATGTTAAAATGGACTAAACAATAAACTTTTATTAAAATAATTAATACATATAAAACGTTTCATAAATATGAAATAATTTTCTATATTTTGTGATAAAACAATGAAAAAAATAGGCCTAATGTAATCATATAAGTCCACTGAGGGTTATCACACTCTTTAAAGAAACGATATTCCTGGTGTCGTGTGATCCCAGTAACGATTTCTTCCATCGTCGGTCATGCCAGTTTTCATGGTTCTAAGTGCAGTATATTGCTCAGCACTGCGACTTCTATTGTAACAAGTTTCTGATTAAAAAAAAAAGAAAAGAAGAAAGTAATCCTAAACCACATATCACGGAAAATTTCCTTCTGACCTGGACGTAAGTTCCTAATACCAAAGGTACACATCTACTGGAGCTGCACTGGATAAATATGGCTAAATAGGTTTGTCGTAATATAGTTTCTTCAGCTATTTTACCAACAACAAAAAGCTGTTGGTTTCAAATGGGGCCTGGAAAGATGTGACATTTTAACTAAAGAGCATTCGTCAGTTCTAAATCCTTGTTTGTTACCACGATACTCAGTCAAAAAATTCTATACAGCATGACAAGGCTTAGTACTTAAGTCACGTCATCACCCATAAACACATGTTTCATGACCTTGCTCTGTCGATATCATGAACAGACTAGAATCATGTATTATTGCCATCAGCAGGGTTAGAGAGAGGCTTAAGAACATGTTACTTTTCTATATTGCTTGACGTATCACGATCTTATTGTATTTAGTGTAACCCGACGGTTGTAAGGACGGTTAGCGCAGATAGCCCTAGAGTAGCTTTACATGGAGAGCAACAAACAAGAAATCCTCCCCTCCCACCAAAAAAAAACAGTCTACGATTGTTATGTGTGGGTGGGAAAAAGAAGGAAAAACCTTTTTGTGTTTTGTGATATAACCAAGATCCATTTATAATATTCTAGGTTTATGTTAAGATTCATTTAAGTCTAATTCTAGTCTAATGTGAGGTTATTCATTTTTTAACCATTGAACAAAGAATAAGGAGTTCACAACATCAGTTACACACTGTATAAATTTCACCAACAAGTATATGAATAAAACAATTAAAAGGGTGATAGGAGGTTTTAATGTTCTAGATATGACAAGGTAAACGAACTTTACAAACTAATGATGATTACCCCTCAGGTTTATTGGTACCCAAATCAGATATCTCTCTTAATATCTGAAATTCAAATTCATTCAATTTAGTTTATACGTAGTGGTCTCGGATAATCCCGTTTTTTTGTTGTTGTTACTTTGAATGGCGTTAACGAGCTGAAAGATCTTCAAATTGTTTTATGAACCAAGGATAGACACCAAAGGTGACATTAGAAAGTTTCGCTCTCGTGGAAAGTCATAGTATAAATGGAACCCTCCAATTATAATAAACTCTTGTGAATTAAACACAAGCCTTTCTAAATGTCGTTACGAAATGTGGATCGATTTTTAAGCCAATGGCGTAGTTACTTTAACAAGACAAACATGATTCACAAAATCAGCGGACGACCGTTGTTTTTCAAAATGTGAAGTTTGTTTACTAAAAATGTCACACGTAAACAATACCAAGCTGTTGCTAGTGGTATGGCAAATAAGTCTTTTGGTTGTATCTACAGAAATATTTAATACAAATCTGAACAGGTTATAATTTCATTGGCTGGTTATGCTACATTTGGAATATTATGTTCAGTCGTTAGGAATGACATTGAATTGTTAGAAAGGTTAAGAGAAGGGTTACTAAAGTGGTACCTGTGGTGGAAATGTTGACATACGAAAAAAGATTGAAATTTCTCAACTTGATTTTTTCTTGAAAAATAAGAGTTGGAAGGATCTTATAAAAGTATTGATATATCATCCTTTTTCACAGTGAAGACAGTAGGACTAGCGTAAACAATAATACATTTAGAAAAGGTAGAAGTCATCTTCAGCTAAGACTGTTTTATTTTTGTAACAGAGTGATTGTAGAAGCAGTAAATCTAAGAGAGTTTGAGAGAAGACTTGAATAGAATATGAATTATAAGAGCTGGCGTTGAGATAAACAAAATTTATTAATAATTTTACTTTAGTTTAGAGAGAGAAGGAGCCTAAATGTACCAATAGGTCTCACGTTGTCCTAAAACATCACGTTAAGCAAGCCTAAAAAGTCATGCACAAAACACAAAATAATGAAAAATACCAATGTTTTGCTGCACAAACATAAAAGAAAATAAAACGTTTTATGATTAACAAGCTTTATCATAAAACAGTCTTATAAGTCTTCCTGTGTTGTTCATTATTTCTTTGCACCTTTCTCCATACTGCTGATGACATTTTGGATGAGTTGGTAAGTCAGCATAGTCCACTCTTGGATGAGGGCAGCTCTAAGATCTTGGACAGTTGTAGAATACAGTTTTCTGTCTCTTAATTCTTACGCCTAGCAAATCCCACACATGTTCAATCAGATTTAGGTCTGTGATTTAGTAGTCCAGTCCAGTTTCTTTATTCCTTTATCCTGATACAGGAACTCATCTTCAATAGCTCCACCAAAAGGGGTAAACAATGAGTAGCAGATTGTCGTCAACATGACATCTTGCTCTCAGGAACCCCACATACACCACTGGCAAGTTTATATGCACCTGCAGGGAAGTGCCACCTCACATCATAGTTGAAATGCCATAAAGGCATCATAATGGGCAATGTAAAAAGGCCGAATATCTCTCTCCTTCAAATCTCCGTGCCTTCACACGTCAACCAGTTAAAACTACACTAAACCTGTTCTCACTCGTGTTCAGTACAGGAGTCCATTACTAAAGGGTCCATCCTTTTCGTTCTCTGAAGTTAGTGCAGCAGCTCTAACTCGTATCCTAGATTTGCGCCCAGTCTTATAAAATCAGTTCCTAGCCAATGATCCCAATACATGCATTCAAATGAGTTGCTGAAGGTGGTTCTAGAAGCTTCTGTTGCTGCTGGTGCTGTTTCTAAGGGCCAAATTCTGTAGATATTGCTCGTTTACTAGACCTGTGCCCCTTCTGTGACCATGAACTGGCTTTCTAATGTATCCTCTTGTGGCCTTGTATCTGCACCACTATTTACTTTCCACAGTTTGTGATACTCCCTCATGATCTGTGCTTCCTAAGTCTGAGTACAGCCCTCTTGTAGCAGTTGGACGATTTTGTATGTTTCATTTTCAGTTAATTGGCTTTTAACAGTTTACAAATCCTTGCCAATGTCAGCACCAGTAAAATAAATTCATAATCTAGCATTATCTCTACAACAAACCTCATTCGTAATCTATAAAAACTAGGTCTTTGTTTTATGCAGTTTGGGGCAATATTTCATAAAGACTTGTTACGCAAGGAATCATATTTGCATAAATTTGCAAACCCTAGGTAAGATGAATATAATCCTCAACAACAAGCATGCTAAATTTCAAAAGAAACTGATAACCTAAAAATATATAATTTTAAATAAATCTTATATATTTTAATATTTACAAGTAGGGTATGTCAATTCTGGTCCAATGCAATATTAAAACACTCGTTCCAAGACTAAATTAGATGTTTGCATGTGCAAGTAGACACTATGTTTACGAGACTGGTGTGCATACCAGGCGTCAATTAAAGTTCACATTTGTTACAGCAAAGTTTAAATAAGAACATATAATGATGCCAAGAACATGCTCAACGGATCTTCAATATACAAAGGAGTTTTTTTTCTTTTTAACAGAAGAGTTGCTCTTCATTTTGCAGGTAAATAATAAGAACCAGTTCAATCTTATTTTTACATTTATGCTCCTGAAGAATAATAACAAACTGTTTAAAAGCGCTCGAGTTTTGAATCTTTTTTAGAAACCTTGACAACTTTTATGTTTGATCCAGTGTGCTGATTTCTAAATCATAATTTACTATAACGGACGTAGCGTGTACATATGTATGTATCTCTGTATGCAACCAGAATAATAAATATCATGCATCGCTGACTACTGAACGGCACCACAAACAAAAATCCATAACAAGTTCACACTTTGGATATTCAATATTCAGACAGAAAAATAACTGTGCTATACGCACAAAAACAATTTAATTATCACATAACACAGTTTTAACTAAAAACACTCTTCTCACAACACGAACACGACTTTCACTAGAAATGTACGTGAGGGTTTGATTGTATCTTTATTAAAGTAATCAGTAACTACACTAATAAAAATGGAGTTCTTAGAAAACAGGCTTAGCTGAAAGTGTCTTTTTCTTAGACTATACTTTCCCAAGGCCTATCTTTGTTCCCACTTTTTTTCCCTACCAGGTGTAAGGACTGTCCCTTTCCGTTCTACAAGCGAATGTATCCTGATGGAAGATGTAGCTGCGATTGTTTTGACCATCAAAAACCCTGTCTGAGAATCAAGAGAGGCCGAGACCCTCTTGATGACACAGAAAAACGGTAAAGAATTCGTTTTTTAACCCAACTTAGATGTAATGTCTCTTTCGTAGGCTTTGTTGAATGCTTGAAATTATGGTGGATTGTTGTTTTGTGCTCTTTTTAACTGTAAATAATTTATGTTTTGTAAACAGTACTATGTTATTTCAGTTTAAAGATTTTGTGAAGATTTTTAACAAACATTTTTAAACGTGTTAACATTCTTAAAAGAAGTTGTCGTTTTCTACTGGAACAGTACGTGATCTATTAGCGTGCTCGGACTGTGAATCTAAAGATTTGCGGTTCGCATTCCGTTACCACGGAACACACTCCGCAGTTATAGACTGTAGATACACTATATAAAATGATAGTTAAATATTACAATTCAATCTAACAATAGTAACCCATATAATGGGCGTGGGTGCTGATGTGTAGCTACCTCCCTTCCAATCTGTCTCTTCACAATCGAAGACAAATAGCATATGTAGCTCCAAGCAGTTGTCCACGAACTTCATCCTGAACCGAACCGGCATGGCCAAGTGGTTAAAACACTCGAGTCGTAATCCGAGGGTCGCGGGTTCGAATCCCATTCGCACCAAAAAATTCTCGCCTTTTCAGCCGTGGGGGTATTATAATGTGACGGTCAATTCCACTATTCGTTGGTAAAAGAGTAGTCCAAGAATTGGCGGTGGGTGGTGATGACTAGCTGCCTTTCCTCTAGTCTTACACTCGTAAATTAGGGACGGCTAGCTATGCACGAAATTAAAAAAAACAACTATAAACAATCATCCTGAAATTCAGGTTGAAGCAGAATCGTCTTTTTCTAAGCGTAATACAGAGCTTAAGTTAACAGGGTTCTATAAGAAACTGATATTGGGGAGGAGATATACGAATGGCCCGGCATAGCCAGACGGATAAAGCATTCCATTCGCAATATGAGGGTTGTGGGTTCGAATCCCCGTCAAACCAAACATGCTCGCTCTTTCACTTCTTGAGACGTTATAATCCCACTGTCTGTTGGTAAAAAGAGTACCCCAAGAGTTGGCGGTGGGTGGTATTGACTAACTGTTTTCCCCTGGTCTTACAGTACTAAATTAGGGACGGCTAGCGCAGATAGCCGTCGTGTAGCTATGGGTGAAATTAAAAAAAACGAACTATTTGAATTTAATGACACAGAGTTCTTTCATGGCACTAAGTACCCGGATGATTATATCTTACGACCAATCTTACAATTCTTTTCTGTTTATTACTCTTAAGTTATTTTTCAACAAGTGAAAGGTGCCTTGTTGCATGCGATTTAAACTCTAAGGTAATCGAAGAATTTTTTCCAGTAAGTTTTAGTTCATCGATTGGTAAGTGTTGCTGATAAACATCTCATAATCAAAAAGGCTTATGTTTTTAGTTGAGCACAAAGCTACACGATGGGTTATCAGTGCTCTGCCCTCCACAGATATCGAAATCAGGTTTCTATCGATATAATTCCGAAAACATACAATTGTACCATCGGTGGGCAAATCTAAGGCACAATGCTATTTGAGAAACAATGGCAAATTTTCTGTCAAGCGCTACCAAACCACAGCTTTTCACATTAAAACTCCTTTCAAGGATGTTTAGAGATGATGACGAATGTTCTGTCACTAAAGCAGATTGTTTGTGAAGTGTTTTTTTTATGAAGGAAGGATTAATAGGCTAATAATGTAGTTCCTTGCCCATTGGCGTGTCTAAAGGAATCAGTTAGCAACGTTTATATGCAAAAACGGCTCGTTTGGGTTGAGAAAATATATTACGTAGAAGAGCGAACAACGTTTCGACCTTCTTGGGTCATCGTCAGGTTCACAAAGAAAGAGGTAACTGACCGGAAGCTGACCACATGTTTGAAAGGGGGGTTGTGTAACTGTGTGTCGAAATTTTCAAATATGTGGTCAGCTTCCGGTCAGTTACCTCTTTCTTTGTGAACCTGACGATGACCGAAGAAGGTCGAAACGTTGTTCGCTCTTCTACGTAATATATTCTCAACCCAAACGAGCTGTTTTGCATATAAATTCAACAAGTGGGTTTCTCGTCATCACTGATTACAGTTAGCAACGTATTTCTCAGAATATAATTTTAAAAAAAGCCGTATAATAATTTATCGAATCTATGTCATATTGTGCTGAATTTTACGTTTCTGTTTGTTTGTTTGGTTTGTTTTGGATTTCGCGCAAAGCTACTCGAGGGCTATCTGCGCTAGCCGTCCCTAATTTAGCAGTGTAAGACTAGAGGAAAGGTAGCTAGTCATCACCACCGACCGCCAACTCTTTGGATACTCTTTTACCAACGAATAGTGGGTTTGACCGTAACGTTATCACGAACACACGGGAGAAAGGCGAGCATGGTTGGTGTGACGTGAATTCGAACCCGCGACCCTCGGCTTACGAGTCGAGTGCTTTAACTACCTGGCCATGTCGGGTCATTTTACGTTTCGAACACATCAAATTCTGAAGTTGTTGTTTATTTTAATTTGTGTAAAACTACACGAGGGCTATCTGCGCTATCCCTTCCTAATTTAACAGTATAAGACTATATGGAAGGTAGCTATTTATCACCACCCACCGCCAACTACTCTTAGGTTACTCTTTTATCAAACAATAGTGGGATTGACCGCGACTTTCATATTACAACTCGAGCGCCCTAGCCAACTGGCCATGCAGGGCCATTTGAAGTTGTAACTGAAATGTTTTGCTTACTTATTGAATCTGTACGTATATAAAACTTCAGAAGAAAAACAACCGTTATTTTCTTACTGTTATAGCTGAAACAGCTCAGTGTTTTGTTTCTTTATTAGATGTGTTCTGGAGGGATATTGCCACGCACCAGATTGCAAATATGGACCTTATGACGCCATTGGTGGGAAGTGTTCCAAACGTCCAGAAAACTATGAACTAAAAAAACACAAGTCACGGAAACAGAGACGTCATTATCATAGATGGGCCTTTTTTGAACGAGACTAGCATGTAGCGATTTAAATTATATTACTTGTTTCTACCTAGTCGACAATATACCGACAAAAAAAACCTGCGACTTTAGCCATACGCTGGACGTGTTTCTGAGGCTCAACCAATCATTCGTCAATCTGCTATAACAATATCACCATTGGTGATGCAGGATTATTTTAAAACATTAAGTGTTTTATTGGCTGTTTATGATTTTAAAATAATTGCCAAGATGCAAGTACTTGTGTTTTATAGTTAGAATTTATTTTACTTCATAGTTATTCGTACCCTTGTTTATATCAACTCTCTTTTATATTATTTAAAATTAGAGTTGTTGTTTTTTTTCTGCATGAATTTAGAATGGCTTGAAATATTCCAAGTTTCCTTTGATGGACACTGTTTTCAGAGATGATCATAAGCCTTGGGTCGAGAACCAACATTAGTATATAATTAATGAATCTGTGTGATAAACAAATATACATTCAAATAAATCGAAGAATGATCTTAAACATGTTCGAAATTGCTTAAACAATAATGACGAAACTTTGCACGAATAAATATAAGATATTTACTGTGTTCGATTGAAAAAATTGTAAACCACTTTACAATTTGTCAAAAAAAAATGAGTGCTTTTCTAACTCTTGGCTTGAAATGGAATATCGATCAATATTTTGTTACATTAATACTCCAGTTGAGGTAAAATAATGTTTTGATATTGAGAGTTTTAAGAGGTCTATAATCTAATTGAAAGATATACATGTTATAAGAAAAATTAGTATGAGAATGAAATACTTAATCTAAAATAAAAATTTTACAATTAAATCACACGAACATTAATTAATTAATTACTCGTTGTAACAAAAATAAAATCTTTCCAAATATTTTTAAGTGCATAATAAAAATCATGGCTGTCAATTCTATATCGAAATCAACAACTAAAGAAACTGGTAAAGTACATTAAACAACAATATGTTTGTGATCTTAGCTTTGTGTTAATCGCAGTAAGCATCTCATTAGGTTATCATGACTTTGGTTTATTAGTTGTTGTTTTTAATAATTTAAAGTACTAAGGAAGAAATACTTAATGGAGTAAGGAAAACATGCTGATATTATTTCTTGAAGACGAGTTTTTCTAACATAAATGAAACTTGTAATTCCTACAATACAACAATAGAGAAGTCTCTCTGTTGGTCAGTGATAAGTTTAAAGCTTTAGAATCCGGAGTTTGATTCCCCACGGTGTACCTAGCGAAGACAGCTCATTACGTAGCTATGTACTAAAAGAAGCACCACATGGAGCTCGTATTATGCGTGAATGATGAAGGAACTTCAAGAGACGTGTTTATTGAATAAACACTATATAAATATATACCATGTTCATCAATAAGTAACAGGTCTGTATGCTTTCTGTGCTCGAAAGTTCAGAGAAGTGCAGGATATCCGTTTACTTGTTAGTTTTGTATTACAACGTACACCGTTAAGTAAAAACCTGGAAAAAAATATTGACATACTGATGGTGTCACAGTTCGTTTAATAAACTTTACAAGTTAAGACTACTTTATATTTGTTTAATAAAACATATACTTACAAACAGAACTGTAATAAAGTAAGTATCCTAGCATATCATTGTGAAGAAACTATGTTCACGGTATCTAACAGTTTCGGGGGTGAATGTTTTGTTTTGTACATCACATATTAATTTCAGTGTACTGTATTTAAGACATGTTAAGATATTTAAATTTTCAAACATTAATTCAAAACTTCATTTTATGCATACTGTGTGTTCGAGTACAATGTTAAGGTTAATGAAAGGTTTATGTATTCTGCAAAAAAAAATAAAGTTGTTCAATTCACATTATTTTTATGTTTTATTGCTAAACCCAATAAAAATGTAATAAAACATTCTTAAACATCAATATATCGCAGATTCAATAAGCAACGTGTTATACAACTGTCATGTTTCGGGGCTTTGTTACAAAAATACGGTATTACTAAAAAATATTTCGCTGTACGAGTATTCAAACCTTGCAATTGTTTGACTGGAAATCGTTTCAAATAACAGAAATCAAAAATTTCTCTTTAAACTATTATTAAATATTCTAGGTTTGCAAATTAGCACTTATATCCCCCCAAAAAAAAATTTATTACCGTTGTTATAGGTTTTCGCAAAACACCTGAATTATATTTTTCAAGAGTAACATGTATTTTTTGTTTACGATGGTGAATTAGTTTTTCCACACATTACTTGACCACTAAGTTTGGATACGTTTAAACATTTATTAGAAGAGTAGAGTAACTTCTTGTTATGTATTTCTTAACGTTATCGCAAACTTTAGCGTATTTGAAGATTATTTACTAAAGAACAATATATGAATAATTAGACCATCAGAAACAAAAAAATAAGGAAAATCAATAATCTGAAACAACTATATAATTTTATGTCAATTCTTAGGTATGAGAACACGAACAATCTCTTGCTTTGTATTAAAGCGTCATCTAACCACATACATGTACGAGAACACAAACCATGATCAATATGCTTACAGAAGTCATGTTTACTTTTGTTATAGTTTCTAAACGATTATAAATAAACATATGTTGATATATAAATATACAATAACTACATAAAAAGACAAACTCGATATTAATTATTTATTTAAATAGTTGGCGCTTTAGCAACGTTCAAGTTATTCATCAGCCAATAAGAAGAGCACTTTTTAATTGTCGAAACTATGCAATTTTTTCTATTAGCCTTTTCAGATTATTAATACTTAGTTCGGTGTCGGGCAATAGTTTGCAATGAAAGGTAATGCAGGTTTTACCATTAGTAATCTCTCATCTAATTTGTTTCGAACTGTAAGAAAGGGTTAGGTTAAAGGGAATCGAACGCGGCTCACAGTGATGTTAGACTTTCACTAAGCCTAAACTTATTAGGTCAAACATTTCTTTTATCGTTCAGTAAATTAAGAACTAATAACACAAATCCACAACCCAAATCTTCAAATTCACCAAACAGTTCTTTATCATCCACACATGTGGCATTATTCTTCTCATAAATCCTGATCTCTCGAAACTTGTAAAACTAGTTATGTTGGTTGAACAGTCCATCACTACACACAAACAAATACGATTCGTCTCCATATTTTACTCTTCTACTTGAATCTGATCTCTGAATAGTCACAAAAGGACACTTACGCTGGTTGAATAGTCAATTTATACACACTTACAACCACAATTCGTCTTTAACCTTACTCTTCTCATAAAACTTGATCCTGAAAAGTCACAAAAAAAAATTACGCTGGTTGACTTGTCCAACTCTATTCACGTACATCCACGGCTCGTCTCTAGCTTTCAGTCCTCTGCTTAATTATGATCCTTCAAAAATCATCCAAATTAAAGTTATGTTGGTTGAGTAGTTTACCTCCACCCACATACAACCATGATGTGTAATCTTCACATCCGAAGCTAATCTTAGGATTGTAATTTTTCAGCGGATTAATCTCTATAGGTTATTAGAAATTTGGCAGATGAGACTGATGAGAGAGAAATTAGTTCTACCTGAAGATTTTTGTTACAATATGAACATGTTTTTAGTAGATACTACGTGAAACGATGTGATATATTTTCATTTTTTAACCTCATTTTACTAATTTTAATTTAATATTTTATAATTGTGTGTTCCAGAGAGGACAGTATTAAGTAAACAGATTTAAAACGCTAAAATCGTGGGTCCGATTCTTCATAGTGGACACAGCAGATAATCCAATGTGGCTTTGTTCTGAACAAACTTTTTTCATAGTGATATCGTGTAGCAAATCTGAGCTTCCTTTCGTTGTGAGTATCAAACAAATATGTATCAGTAACTGTGTAATGAAGCTGCTTGTTTGCTTCGCAATCACGAAAATTTGCACATGTGTATCAACGTTGAATTAATTCGCGTCTCGTGAACCGTCGATAAAGATTCAGTTTCAGACTTGATAAAAGCCTCAGTGTTGTTTGTAAGTTTACAAAACTGTTATATATATAAAAAAACATTATTTGTAATTAGCTGTTTGGGATAACCGTTCTCATAAATTGAATTGTTGTTTGTGTATTAAAATATTTTGTGTTACCAAAGAAAATTTATGTATTAATTTTGTTGGACAATATCAAAAATTTGATGCATACTAAGACTGAATTCACTTATAATTAAAATTAAAATGTTCGACCATTTGAAATCATAATACTTAACGTACGTAACATAATAAATCAAAGATAAATTATAATTATAATTTATAACAATTATCATACAACATATTAAATAACGATATTTACAGAGTACTTGTTTCAGTGTCAACTGTTATACAATACCCAGAATAACGTCATTAAGATATTACTTGTTTCAGTGTCAACTGTTATATAAGATACAGAATAACGTTCTTTAGATATTACTTGTTTCAATGTCAACTGTTACACCATATACAGAATCATGTTCTTTAGTTAGTACTTGTTTTAATGTCAACTGTTATACAATGCACAGAAGAGAGATATTTAGATAATATTTGTTTCAGTGTCAACTGTTATACAATATATAGAATAACGTTATTTAGATATAACTCAGTGTCAACTGTTATACAATATAAAAAATAACGTTATTTACTTAGTATTTGTTTCAGAGACAACTCTTATCAATATATAGAATAACGTTATTTAGTTAATACTTGTTTCAGTGTCAACTGTTATACAATATACAGAATAACGTTATTTAGATATTACTTGTTTCAGTGTCAGGTGTTATACAATATATACACAATAACGTTATTTAGATATTACTTGTTTCAGTGTTAACTGTTATACAATATACAGAACAGGATATTTAGATATTACTTGCTTCAGTGTCAACTGATATACAATATACAAAATAACGAGATTTAGATAGTACTTGTTTCAGTGTCAACTGATATAAAATATACAGAATAACGTTTTTTAGATATTACTTGTTTCAGTGTCAACTGTTATATAATATACAGAATAATGTTATTTAGTTAGTATTTGTTTTAATGTCAACAGTTATACAATGCACAGAAGAGAGATATTTAGACATTATTTGTTTCAGTGTCAACTGTTATGCAATATGCAGAATAACGTTATTTACATATTACTTGTTTCAGTGTTAACTGTATATAATATACAGAATAACGTTATTTAGATATTACTTGTTTCATTGTCTTCTGTCACTATTAATATACAGTATCGTGTTATTTAATAGAAGTACTTGTTTTTTATGTCAACAGTTGTACAATAACTGTTTATACAATACACAGAATAAAGTTATTCAGTTAAGTACTTGTTTCAGTGTCAACTGTTATACATACAATACCAGAGAAACGTTATTTACATATTACTTGTTTCAGGGTTAACTATTATATAATATACAGAATAACGTTATTTAGATATTACTTGTTTCAGTGTAAACTGTTATACAATATACAAAAAAACGTTTTTAGTTATTACTTATTCAGGAGTCAACTGTTATATAATATACAGAATACCAATTTTAGATGTTACTTGTTTCAGTATCAAACTTTTATACAATATACAGAATAGAGATATTTAGATATTACTTGTTTCAGTGTCAACTGTTATGCAATATGCAGAATAACGTTATTTACATATTACTTGTTTCAGTGTTAACTGTATATAATATACAGAATAACGTTATTTAGATATTACTTGTTTCATTGTAAACTGTTATATTACAATATACAAAATAACGTTATTTAGTTAGTAATTGTTTCAGTGTCAACTGGTACATGCAATATACAGAATAATGTTATTTAGTTAATACATGTTTCAGCGTCAACTGTTGTACAATATACAGAATAACGTTATTTACATATTACTTGTTTCAGTGTTAACTGTTATATAATATACAGAATAACGTTTTTTAGATATTACTTGTTTCAGTGTCAACTGTTACACAATATACAGAATCATGTTATTTAGTTAGTACTTGTTTTAATATCAACAGTTGTACAATAACTTTGTTATACAACATACAGAATAACGTTATTTAGTTAGTACTTGTTTCAGTGTCCATTGTTATACAATATACAAGAATAACGATATTTAAGTAATAGTACTTGTTTCAGTGTCAACTGTTATACAATATACTGGAGATATAATGTTATTTAGTTAGTACTTGTTTCAGTGTCAACTGTTATACAATATAGAGAAGAACGTTATTTAGATATTACTTGTTTCAGTGTCAACTGTTATACAATATACAGAATAATGTTATTTAGATATTACTTGTTTCAGTGTCAACTGTTTACACACTATACAGAATAACGTTATTTAGTTAGTACTTGTTTTAAGTGTCCACTGTTATACAATATACAGAATAATGTTATTTAGTTAGTACTTGTTTCAGTGTCAAGTACAGTTATACATATGTACAGAATAGCAGCGATATTTAGATATTACTTATTTCAGTGTCAACTGTTATACAATATACAGAATAACGTTATTTAAATATTATTTGTTTCAGTGTTAACTGTTGTACAACACCACAGAATAACGTGTAATTTAGATATTACTTGTTTCAGTGTTAACTTTATATAATATACAGAATAGCAATATTTAAATATTATTTGCTTCAGTGTCAACTGTGATACAATGTATAAAATAACGTTATTTAGATATTACTTGTTTCAGTGTCAACTGTTATATAATATACAGAATAATGTTATTTAGATTTATGTACTTGTTTTAATGTCAACTGTTATACAATGCACAGAAGAGAGATATTTTGATATTATTTGTTTCAGTGTCAACTGTCATACAATATACAGAGAAACGTTACTTACATATTACTTGTTTCAGGGTTAACTATTATATAATATACAGAATAACGTTATTTAGATATTACTTGTTTTCATTGTAAACTGTTATACAATATACAAAATAACGTTTTTTTAGTT